>NC_041347.1:31318388-31618388 GCF_004354835.1 Perca flavescens
TCTTGAGTTTTTCCTTAACAGCGTTGAGGACTCAATATAATGGTCCCACCAGCTACCTGTTGAGCTACCAGGGCGCCCAAACCGTTCAGTTGATTGGACAAAGTGAACCCAATAACAACATGGGCACGTTGAATCTCAATATGGTGTGCACCATTTTGCGACGGTTTCCTGGTTGAACGATATGTTTCCTCGGAATGATGTGCAAAGGGCTTTGAGATATGTTTTCTTTCGTTTGGTGGGTGTGTCTCTCGTTTATTGGCTGCGTCACACGTGATACCCAATCAGCAGCTAGATGTTTCTGTACACTTGTGGCAATGCTACGTTTTGCCAGGTCTGAACGTGGCCCGGCTATTTGCACGGTTGTTGTCCGCGGTGTGTTCTCACATTAAGAGCTGCCACGCTGACTTCCTCGTGCTCGCTGCCGCTGTCGCTCTCTTCTGACAGAGCTCCGCCCACCAGCTCCCTGTCGGACCTGCGTTCATCCTGCTTCTCCTGATCCACGCCCGCCTCGTACACGCCACCTTGGAAGTCGTCTGCCTCTTTGCCCTCTGACCTCTTACCAGACACCTGAGGGAGAGAAGAGATGGACATGGTGAGTACACTCTAAACCTGAATCATTACACGGGTACACAGGAGACATACAGTACATACTGTAAAACCAGGGATGTTGGACTGGGAAATGGGACTGAGTACCCAGGGCCCTTATATGAGGAGGGCCCAAAAAGATGGTAGAATGAATAGCTGTGGATGCAGGGAGCGGCCCATAGACAATGCCTTTCTACAGGGCCCAGAATTTTGTGCTACGCCCCTGCAGAAAAGTAGTAACTAGTAAATAATGCTGTCAGATGAATGTAGTGGAGTAAAAAGTACAGTATTTCTCTCTGAAATGTAGTGGAGTAGAAGTAGAACGTGGCATGAAAGGAAACGACCCAAGGAAAGTACAAGTACCTCAACATTTAGACTTAAGTACAGCACTGGAGAAAATGTACTTAGTTACATTCCACCGCTGATTAAACCTTATTCAACTAATGTCGTAGTCTCTTTGGAGTAGACACAAACGTCTAAAGTCTAAATCTCTGTCGAGAGCTTAAAAAAACGGATCTTTTTTTTTTTTTTAAGTTAACCTTAACATCCTTGCATTTCCATTGGGGGAAGCCAATAAAATGAGAGGACTGTTTTAGAAAATGCTGAAAATGTCCTAAATCTACAAGCTCAGTTTTTGTTTTGGGTTGGTCCACAGTAAAACACATTGGCTGCTCTCAGCATTCAGCCGCTGTAGAGCCAAGTCCTGCTGCGAACAGAGGAATGTAAGCACACACACACACACACACACACACACACACACACACACACACACACACACACACACACACACACACTGTGAATCTTCTACTTAATCATTAGGGAAGAGAACATCTCAGTTAAGATATTAACTAAAAGAACATTAAGGACAAGCAGTAACAACAATGTTGGGTGAACTAATTTAAAGAGAGACTTACTTTTATCTTACTTTAAAGTTGTAATTAAGATGTCCCCTAAGCTTGCAAAGTAAAAGGTAATTAAGGAATTAAATTAGGTGATTTAAGGAACCCTGAGTTTAGATAAGGAGGCATAATTGAGGTAATTCTAAGTTGTTTTTAAGGGTTGTTGGTCCTGATAAGCTGGTTTTCTTTTTCAGGTATTGGGAGCTGAACTGTGTTTTTTTTTCTTTCTTTTTTTTACACAGGTTGTTATCTTTGCTTATTATATGCAACAATATATATTTGTTAAATGTTAAGTAAAAGTGAGGAGTATAGATCCAGATATTCATGAACACCGATACACACTTTACTGTACATATAAATGGCAAAACAATTTTAAAAATCTGTCCCAAAGATTCCACAGTCGATTGATTTCTCTAAGCATCATCCTTTTACCAGCAGAGCGTCACTACCATACATTATTTTAGATTATGAGAAAAAAAAACTTTTGTTGGCTCAACACATTTTGAGAATCGTTAAAGGATCTTTTTGTATGAAAACAAAAACTCTTTAGCTTCTCATTTTCAAATGAACAAAAACCTCCCTTCATGTGTTTTTTCAGGCAGTTTGTTCCCCTTATTTTAAGAACTGCACATTTTCTGAAATTGAAATCCTACAGCTTCTTTTGGCACTGTTCTGCCTCCTACAGTAGTTGCTGCTCTCATAATTGCTATCATTTACATTTACACACATCAGCATGTCTTACCAGTTCCTCAACAGTGTGCAGTCCCATTCTTCTCCCTGATATGAAGTAGTTTAATATCCACTGGTCTTCTGCTGTGATGGTCAGTGTCTCTCTGTCTGTCTCTCTGTCTCTCTGTCTGTCTCTCTGTCTTAGACCCTCGGCCTCTTATATAGCCCTGTCAAACCTCTGTAAAAAAAAAAAATAGGGGGCCTGCCACTCAACTCAGATCACATTACTGTCTTCATGTGCTCATTTGGCACGCTGAGGGCTACCAGCATCACCCCCATCTCCATCTCTATTCCCGGCCCCTCCCATCCCCTCCCACCAACAGTTCTGCCAAGTTTGGGCTGCCTGCTGGTTTCTCTGTGTCACCCTGCAAAGATGGAGGGGAGGGAAGAGGTGTCACTCTGCCTCACATTTATGGGCTGGGAGACATTGAGAACTGACATTCACTTAGAGAGAATTTAACCCTTGTGTTGTCTTCCATTCGACCATGCATCGTCCTCCCGGGTCAAAACTGAAAATCACTTTTTCTAACGTCTTTGTCTCTTTTGGTGCTTTTTACAATGTTTTTGGCACTTTTTTGACATTTAGAAGTCACATGACATGGTGCTCTTTGGATGCTTTTATATAGGCGTTAGTGGTCCCCTAATACTGTATCTGAAGTCTCTTTTATATAGACCTTAGTGGTCCTCTAATACTGTATCTGAAGTCTCTTTTATATAGACCTTAGTGGTCCCCTAATACTGTATCTGAAGTCTCTTTTATATAGACCTTAGTGGTCCCCTAATACTGTATCTGAAGTCTCTTTTATATAGACCTTAGTGGTCCCCTAATACTGTATCTGAAGTCTCTTTTATATAGACCTTAGTGGTCCTCTAATACTGTATCTGAAGTCTCTTTTATATAGACCTTAGTGGTCCCCTAATACTGTATCTGAAGTCTCTTTTATATAGACCTTAGTGGTCCTCTAATACTGTATCTGAAGTCTCATTCTCGAAATTCAGCCTTGGTGCAGAATTACAGCCACTATGCCTCGTTTGAAAGCCATGATGTCTCTCTCTCTCTCATGGGTGGGCCAAATTCTCTGGGCGGGCAAAGCAGAGAAAGGGGAGGTAACCTTGCTCCTTATGACCTCATAAGGAGCAGATTCCAGATCGGCCCATCTGAGCTTTCATTTTCTCAAAGGCAGAGCAGGATACCCAGGGCTCGGTTTACACCTATCGCCATTTCTAGCCACTGGGGGACCATAGGCAGGCTGGGGCAACACATATTAATGTTAAAAAAACTCATAAAGTGAAATTTTCATGCCATGGGACCTTTAACGCTTCTTTTCACTATCATGTATAAATACCACTAACACAAACTCATTACTAGAGTTACACTTATTTTTGGAATTCATGGTCAATAAACCTCATATATAGGAAATTACACCTAGGTATTGAATTAAAAAGCAGAAATTATGAATTTTTTATACTAATATTAAAGGAAGGATAATCACAAAATGGCACAATGTCAATGTTCAGTCGAGATACTGTTTCGAAAAATTTAAATTTTTTGTCAAATGAAAAAAAATTTAACAAAACACACACAATTCAATAAAAGTACGGTATAGATTTTTGTTGTGCTTGCGATGCGTGTTGTATGGAATGATCCATGTTATTTTTGGGTAATCAAAATTAGGTAGTTAAAAAGAAACCCATATTTCTTATATAGACATTTAGACAACGGGTCAAATTTGACCCAAAGACAACACAAGGCTTAACCCCTAATTCGGACATAAAAACAGAAGTAAACATTTTAAGGCATCACTGAAACTTTGTGTTGTAAATACAATATATATTATCTTGCAGAGCTACGTCTGGGTCACCTTTAACCTACTGTACAAAACCTGCACACGGGCAACTGTCCAATACCAGTGGACGGTTTGGATAATTCGTTACAGATTGGTTTCTGATTGTCTGACTGCTCCTGTCACAAGGTGCAATGTAAAAAACAGTGACATTAATGTGAACTAAGTACTGGAAATAAGGCTGCAACTAACGATTGTTATTACTTTTTAATAGTCGTCTAATCTGTCGATTATTTTCTTGATGAATGGATTAGTTGTTTGGTCTCCAAAAATGCCAAAAAATGGTGAAAAATGTGGATAAGTGTTTCCCAAAGCCCAAGATGTGTTTGGTGTTACATCCCCTAGACTCTGGAACACTCTGCCTACTGAAATCAGACACACCACACCTTAGCATCTTTAAATCCCTTCTTAAAACTTACTTTTATAGGAAAGCATTAATTAATACTTAATACACTGTTGGTTTTATCATCCCGCCCTGCCTTGTCCATTTAATGTATGTCTGTGTACATTTACAGGTATGTCTGTATGTGTGTATGTGTATATGCCTATACGTATGTGTATTTATATGTGTGTATATATGTATGCTTACATATACGCTACCGGTCAAAAGTTTGGGGTCACTTCGAAATTTCCATTTCACTCCATTATAGACAGAATACCAGCTGAGATCAATTGGATTGTTTTTTTAACCAGGGTAGCAGTTTAGATTACATTATGTGCTTACATAATTGCAAAAGGGTTCTCCAATGTTCCTCAGTTAGCCTTTTAAAATTATATCAGATTAGTATATATATATATATATATATATATATATATATATATGCTTTATGACACCTCTGTTTTTTGTAATTACTTCATTGTTGTTGGCTGTTGGTTTTATTTACTGTTTTTCTGGAAAGCAATTTGTAACCTTGTTAAGAAAAGTGCTAGAGAAATCAAGTTTATTATATTGTTATATTGTGTTGTCCAGAAGTCAACGATTTTCAGTTTACTGTCACAGAAGGTGAATAAACTAGATACTACGACTAAATATTCACATTTTACAAGCTGCAATCAGAGAAGTTTGAGTTTTTTCATGAAAGATTACTTCAAACCGATGAATCGATTCATCTTTGTAGCTACAACTGGAAATAACCACAAAGTGCTTGAGAAAACTGAACATATTTGATGTTGGTTTAGATGAGAGCATCACAACCAGAAGAGAGAAGCTGCACACTTAACTGATGCATTTATTAACAAAATAAAAGACTCAACTCAGGCGGATAATCAGCTGTTTCCTAAAGAAGATGTTAGAAAGACTGCTAAACCTCTAACCTGAAGGACAAGTTCAAACATTTGCACTAAAACTGCCTGCTAAAATGTAATTGTTTAAACAAAGATCTTTTGCTAAACTTAACCGAGTAGTTTTTTTTTGCCTTAAACATAACCAAAGATCCTCTATACTAAAGATGGTGTCAGTACCCGATCCGTTCCACCTGCACAATCCGTTCTGCGCATGCGCAAGATGTTCACGCATGCGCTGATGATAATACCGTTTTACGACCTGCCCGATTTGTTCCACGCTAGCCTCCACCCAAGCTAACGTTAGTTTAGCTAACAGCTAATTTGGCTAACCGCTAGCCGACAAATAACGCATGCGCTGAAATGGATCGTGGAGGCAGAATGGACAGCTAGATTCAGTCTAAAATAACGTTAAGTCAAACATAATGGGAAAAGCAGGCTATAGCAAAATTAAGACTTTACAGTAACAATAAAGACAAGTATTGAGTGATTGTATTTTAAATGAGCACAAGTAAAGCAGAACTGACGTAACAGCTGTTATATATGTTAACATTTGTTTTGAAGTTTTATTTTGAGGGTCTTTTAAAAGTTTGCATGCTGTCTCCGCTAGCAGTTAGCCGAATTAGCTGTTAGCTAAACTAACGTTAGCTTAACTGTGGAGGCTAACGGATGGCAGACCGCTACAATCAGCTAGCGGTTAGCCAAATGAACTGTTAGCTAAAGTAACGTTAGCTTCCCAGTGGAGGCTAACGGCAGACCGCTATAATCACCTAGCGGTCCGCCCAAATTAGCTATTAGCTAAACTAACGTGAATGAGCTTTTAGCTAAACTAACGTTAGCTTCCCGGTGGAAGCTAGTGTGGGAACAGATCGCGTAATGTGTGGATGGATGACAAGATATATTCATATAATCTATTTATATTATACATTAGATATTTATACAGCTAAAATACATATATATTTAGCATCACGGAGATCAATTTTGTTAGGGTTAGGGCTACCCTAACCCTGTTGCCAGATCTGGCAAGAGTTTGGAAGTTGGAAGTTTGGAAAAATTGCTAAAGAATCGCTCATAATCTGTGTTCACGTTCACTTCTTCCATTGGAATCAACACACTCAGGACCTGCTGCTAGTCTCTTGAAGAGGCGTGGCAGTTGCAAAACCCACGTGAAACAGATGCAGGAAACTACTCTGAGTTGGGGCAAAACGTTACGACGTGTTCAACACCACGGCCGTTAACAACTCTGGTTTCGATACGAGGACGGGAAAATGCTCCTGTGGGTTGTATTTAGCGGGAAGGAAATCAACAACCTGTATCGTCGTGTGGTTTGGAGGACTGGTTGAAAAGGAGAGCACACGCATAAAAGTTAATGTCCTTTTTTTAGTGCACCAGTTTTTCTTTTCTATTATCTGCAGAGTGATTCATCTTCTCAAACATAGACGGTCTTCTGCAGCGCCTCGTCACGCTGGGCATGTGGCCACAGAAATGCAGTGATATCACTGCGAGGAGACAGGTTCATGGTGGATGAGAAATAAATAGTCACACTTCCAAACATCCTCTCGCTGCACTCAGTGGGATGCCTGAGTGTTTGACTGACAGCTGGCAGTGGGTAACGTCATGTCAGGAGCTTTTTTGTCCTGTGGTAAATGTGGTCAAAGTGCACATTACATATCTCAAAGCAATGTATGTATGCATGAATATACTGGGGACGGTGACGACACCTGATGGTCACAAGCTGCGTGAGCTCACTGTTCACCAATCGGAGGCCAGAGAGTTATGATGTCAGGTGTAGAGCATGAAAACAAACGATGCAATCACAGTATGAAGTGAAAAATGGCAGCACGCAGTCTAATTATAACAATTTAGTGGGTTAGATATTAACATGTTGATGTCCAGAATAATCATGAACATTTAACAAACTTCACCATGTTTAACATGATTCAGATTTTGATTCTCCTCTGCAGCTCTGTCTCCTAAATAATTACATTCCAATAAAACGAAACTGCATTCTCAATAACTGTATGTTTTGAGAGAATTTAATTGTCCAGCGACATTCGCGATTGAAGATTATAGTTTGGGTTTAAAATAATTATTTTTGTTAATTACTGTAATTTAAGTAACTTAAGTTAAGCATGTCATATACCTGACGCAGGTTAAATACGTTACATAAACAAGCGAAAGGTTAAAGTCCTGTTTTTGTTTGACCCATCCGTCCCGATCTCATCCCTACGCTGACTTTTCTGGACTTTAAGAAACTTACAGAACCAGTAAAAAGTCTGGACGCGCTTTCTCATTCACTTGAATGGTAATGCTTACGTAGAAAACCTAAGTCTGACACCATCTCACATCTAACGTTAAAGACTGTCATAATATGCAAAGACTGGGGGATCTTGCAGGATCACACATTGCAAGACTACAACTAGATTTGTTTTGAAAACTTTAACCAGGCTAGCTAGCTGCCCGCTAGCGTTAGCTGGTAACTTAAGGGAAAGTTTGCTGATTTTTTGTTCTGCCGTAGATGCGGATGAATGTCTCCAGTACCCGGGAGGTCTGCGTTTATCCGCAAGTAAAATTCCCGTTGGATGACGCACTCCAGAAGGGTTGAAAATCGGCAACTTTCCCTCTTTAGCGTAACACATAGTTAACGTTGTGCATTGAAACAAAACTACTTGGTTTGGTTTTAGGAAAAGATGATGGTTTGCGTAAAAATAAGTATGTTGGTTATGTATTGTAATTTAAGTATGTAAATTAAGTACCCATGTGAAGTAGGTTAAATACTTTACTAAAGCAAGTCAACGTTGACTTTTGGTTTCACACGGGACACGAACAGCGGCCTCCTGGGTGAAAGCCCTGTGGTTCTTTGACCTATTAATGCCTGACTTTATGGACTTTGAAAAGAAACGTATTTGTGGTACGTCAAAGGCAAACATAATCAAAGTGTGTTTTCCTCTAATTGAAAGCGAGGATACAGTTTTGTTGTCTTGGAACATATTTTTTAGAAGGCAGGGCTGTCCTCTGAACTCCATATCTAATTGTTGTCTGTGTGAGAGCTGCTGTAGCTCAGAAAGCTTCTTTTTTTCCATATAAAAGTATATCTATAATTTGTCTCTTTTAAAAAAGACACATTACTGCATCATGGAGTGACTCAAGAATAATAATTTGTGTTATCGTTAAAAATCTAGAGACAACACTGTTGACATCTTGACCATTTATTTATGGGGGATTTTTAGCAACACATTGAAAGGGGTTGTGAACCAAACATTGACACACACACACAAAACAAAGATAATATGGCAAAAGTCAAGAAAGTCTAGAAAAATCAAGGCCAATCCAGACTGTAATCAAAAGGTTGAGAAGTTAATAACAGTGGTTGGCTTTGCTTGCTCTCCTTTAGACCTTTTCACATCCAAACCGCTTCTTCTGACATTTTGATTCCTCTGAAAGTGAATTCAAAGTCACGAGCTATTTTTGAAACTGACCTTGTGACTGAAATAGATGGTAAAAGGGGAAACGGTTTTGGAGGGAGACCTTCAGCGCTACCGCACAATACTTTTTACTTCCAGCGGTAGACAACGGAAGGAATTGTGAACAGGAACATCATGGGGACCTTGTGAATTAGCAGAAACGGTTCTTTACTGGGAATAAGGGGGACCTGGTTAAAGTGTGTGTGTGTGTGTGTGTGTGTGTGTGTGTGTGTGTGTGTGTGTGTGTGTGTGTGTGTGTGTGTGTGAGTTTGCGATTGTTGTTCACACAAAGCTGGTTAAAACCCAAAAAATCTTTTTGCCTTCTAAGCACCCATGTCTCTCAGAACAACGTATTGGCAATAGCAAATACATTTTGGGAGAAATGTTACCTGACTTACGTTTTTATTAATTTATCAATATTTATAGACTTATAGACCCGGGTCACTCAGTTGGTGGACTGCGCGCCCATATGTAGAAGTTTGTTTCTCGACGCAGAGGCCTGGGGTTCGGGTCCAACTTGCGGCGAGTTCCTTCATGTCTTCCCCCTTTCTCTCCCCTTTCATGTCTGGGCTGTCCTGGTGATTGGTGGTGGAAATGCCCCCCAAAAAAGTCTTAAAAAATAAGAACGTACCTGCAAAGTTCGAAAATGTTCAATAACAATGTATCACATTTCTTTTTCCTACAATATCTGATTGTATCAACTAAGGCATATTGTTTGTGTTATGTTTCAGCAATCAAACACTTGGTTAAATTGGAACTGAACCAATTTTATCAAAATGCTAGTAGGTACTTGGGTAGCTCACCTGGTGCGCGCACTCATATACAGAGGCTCAGTTCTCAACGCAACGTCCGCAGGTTTGCCCTTTGCTGCTTGTCATTCCCCCTCTCTCTTCCCTTTCATGTATAAGCTGTCCTGTCATAATAAAGGCCTAAAAATGCCATAAAAAATGCTAGGGAACTACTACTGCAAATATGAATACGTATGAAGTAGATCACCCAGAGGGAGCTGTGTGAAGTCTAATAAATGTCCTCAAGTGATGTCACTTGAGTCAGCCATGGTTGAAGACTACAAATTGGAAAAGTAAAAAAATCTGGAGGTGTGGCGTGGACTCAGGATGTGCATCCAGTGTCCACCCAGAAGAAAAATGGAGCTCTTGCTTCCTTTTTGTAGCAAATGTCGCCACTGAACATAATCCTTGTCGCACTTACGTTTTGGTATAACAAATTAGTAGAATATGAATGTAATTTCTAGGAGACAGGGATGCAAAATGCTGGGTTTTTAACATAAAAGATGTTTTAACTCTTGTGTTGTCTTCGGGTCACATTTCACCCATTTTTAAAGTTTTTTATATAAGATATATTGGTTTCGTTCAACCAAATTGCCCCAAAATAACATGGATGCATGGATGTACGTTAAAAGGATACAATGTCCTTCGCAGATAAAATGAATGATTACTTCCATTGAATTTGTGGGTGTTTCATTAAATTTTAAAGCATTTGAAAAAAAAATGTTTAAATGGTTTTAAAACAGTATCCTGAATAAACTTTGACATATACCAGTCTGTGATCCACTCATTATCCTCTGATCTTAGCTATTAGTCAATATAATTCATAATAAAAAAGTTCATTTTCAATTTTGACCCGGAAAGACAAGTTCATGGTTGATGGGAAAACAACACAAGGGTTAAAAGAGGCTAAATCAAAGAAATGCATAATTGTCGACAAGGAAACCTGGAATTTTAGAAGATTATGACATATACTGGTCCAGATGCCATTGGACATGGTCATGGTTTCAGCTGTATTACAACATAGTATTTGGGATGAAGTTGACCGTGCCCTCTCTCTCTCTTTCTAACTATGAATACGAAAAGCTAGATTCACTATGCATCAACCTCGTGCTTCACTCCTTCTCTACTTTGAAAAATACGCTAGATCTTAAAACATAAATGTGTGCACTAGGATTCAAACACAACATCACAACAACTCTATATTTAAGTAGTCTCTGCCCGAAGCAGCGTTGACCCTGAAGTTATGAACAGGCATTGAAAGCTGCAACTTTTTATGCAGTTATTTATGCGCTGTGATGAAGTGTGTGATTGCTTTGCTGACAGCTTCACAGCTTGATCAGGAACGAGAATATCACGTTGTTGCAAAGAGCACTTGGCACCAACACTGAGACTAAATAGAAAAAGGTGCAGTTTGTTAAAATAGAGTCCCTTGTGTCTATTTCAGCTGCCACTCCCTCCTCTGGAACACACACCTCACATCCTTCCCTCATATTTGTCAGCAGTCGAAAGGAGAGTGTGAAGATGACACTATATTTATGTGTGTGTGTGTGTGTGTGTGTGTGTGTGTGTGTGTGTGTGTGTGTGTGTGTGTGTGTGTGCATGCGAGCGTGCATGTGTTTGTGCAGAGTTCCTGTGCAGCCTGGTCACCGGAGTGACCGGTAGTCCGAGACTGTTTTGGCGTTAAACCACAAGGGATACATCATAGGGTTCTGTCATTATAAATAGTCCCCGTGCAGAATTCCTTCTCTGGAAACATATCTAGTTTATTCTATTATTAGCGGCGTAAATCCACCCTCTCACCCAGTGTCCTCATTCGAGGGGGCAGTGCATCTGTGGGATCGATTGCGCCTCAGCACTGTTTACGAGTGTGTCATCGTATGAAGATAATCCTTCACTCAGAGAGACAAACCGTCCGGTCGTAATTCACAGCACTGTTTGCTTTCTGACAAGCGCCTGCAGGCTCCGAAGACCCCCCGCCAGGACTTTCCTTCCTATCCATCTATCTGAAAGAGCTGTAACTCTGACAGGGATGAAATTTAAATAGTAATTTGTCACGCTGCTGATGCCGTGTTTTCCGGACAGACACGAAAGCGAATGACAGCAGAGATGGGGCTGTGATAAAATGTGACATGAAACTTATGTCGGATAAAAGAAAGTACTCAGGCATGTTCATGTAAAAGGCTGTAGCATATGTGTCAGGTAGTATTTTGAATGAAATGACCCAGCATTCCAAGAAATGGACGATTTCAGCCCTCACCATTTACTTCCGATGCAGTAAGTAAAAAATTACGTATAATGTCATATACATTACTTTTATGGACCATGGATAAAATAAAAATAAAAGCTCTGAAAAAAGTGCCAGAAACAAAAAGAATCAAAAGCATCAAGAAAGTGACAAAAACAGCGGGGTAAGAAAGCGGCAAAAAAAGTTTTCAAACCCAGAAGGACAACAAGTTCATGGCCGACAGGAAGACAACAGAAGGGTTAATGAAATCGTATTAGAAGGGATAAACGAACAACCTACTGTGTATCAGCATATGGTTTGGAGGACTGGTTGGAGCCAAGACATGTAGGGCTGCCTCTAAAGAGGAAGTAAGGTTGACGTTTGTTAACTTACTCTATTACGTAACTAAGGCCGGCTACACACTGCCTGCGTGGCGTGAGTGTGGCGTTTATGTTGCGTGTCAGTTGCGTGTCAGCTGCATGGATTTTTCTATGTCTTTACACACCAGAAACATGTCTGACACGGCGCTGCTGCTGCTAGCCTTGTCTGGACACGTATGTTTCCCATTGATGAAATGAAATACCATGTTAAACATAAATATATTCTGATTTGATTACAGCAAAGACAACGTCGGCAGTATTGACGGCAAAATAGGCTACAGAATATTTCCTTCTATATTGACAGGTGCAATGTTAGAAAATAGACAATTTTTATTACATTTATATATCTGCATTTATATCAAAACCTAGAGACTTTCAAACATCAACATGTCATTTATTAAATGTATTTGTGTCAAAATGACAAATAAACATCTTTTCCTATTCTATTTTGCCTGGAAACACAAGAAAGGAAAGAACAATGGTGTCTCTCTGCATTCAATCAAATTGTATTGAAAGTCTAAAATGGGGGGGTGGATGGGTCAAACAACACAGGACTTTCACCCAGGAGACTGGGGATCGTGTCCCGCTTGTCACGTTTCCTAAACCCAACCGTTGGTTTCTTCTTTTCCTAAAACCAACCGTCCCGTTATTGTTTCCCTAAACCCAACCCGACAGAAAGAATCGTGCTGTTATCACGAAAGATGCTTCCCATTGTTATACATTAGTTTAAAAAAACGTGCTGACCATCATGAAAAGAAGGATATAAACGCGTCCGTGTACAAGAATCAATAGATTAAATTACGTGACCATTTCACAAAAAGCCTTGAGACTGTGTTGGAACGTAACCTTCCTCCACAGTATGTGTTTTGGTTCACTCCAATGTCTCGATAAGGATCAAATATCCTTATATCCAGTATACATCCAAATAGTCAATATTTCTGCTTTCAGCTGCCTTTAACAAATTGCATTAGTCTTTCAACACTGATGCACAGAGATGCTTCAGGCCTTGTTGGTTCAGGTGTTCCCTCCAGGAAATAAAGTTAGTTGCTAAGCAGCACCGGCCAAAACTTGGTTTACTGGGAAATAAACGTGTTTGTTGCCAAGCAACATTATCTCATCGGCTGTGTTGGGAGCCGTCGGGAAATCCTGAAGTCTTCCGTGTGGGGAATAAAACCGTGCAATTTCACTTTAAAATATTGACTTTATTAACATGTTCAGCAGTGGGCTGATTGTGGCACAGAAGAACTACAGTCAGAGAGCAGGAAAAAAGATTCACATTTATGTTATTTTTTTTAGTACAAGTACAGTGAAGACCAAATTGGAGCAGAATGAAAAGAGGCAAAGAAAATTAAGTCATATGACATAGTCATAGTGGTTGAACCCTATTCCGTAAATATTTTAATAATGTATCAATGAACAAATTATAATGCACTGATACTGTAAACTATAGATACGTGTAGGTACATGGTAGAAATAACTAGCTAAAAGTACTGGATAAATGGTAGAAATAACTAGCTAAAAGTACTGGATATATACAGTAGTAGAAATAACTAGTTGAAAGTACTGAAAAAAAAAAGGTAGACATAACTAGCTAAAATGTAATGTAATGTATTGTTATATACACTTCAGATGCACACTTCCAGAGTGAAGAGATTTATTTTAAGGACTGATGTAATAAAGTAAAACCAACATCTCTGTGTAGTATCTATCGTACAGAAGAAGAAGAAGAAGAAGAAGAAGAAGAAGAAGAAGAAGCCTGTCAGTGTGTTTGTGAATGGACAGGCTGTTTTGATGCTACCGTTTGACAGTGTTAGAGTCAGGTCAGCTTGGATGGTGTGACATGAGTCCGAAGGGATACGAGCCGCTGGTCACCCCCTCTGACCTGCCCCCCACCAGCATAAAAACCAACCAACACGGACCTAAACACGTCCTGCGTGAGCACTGTAAAGCATAACCAACCCAGTCTCATGACAGTTCATGAAATGGTCACGTTATTTAATCTATTGATGTGTTCACAGGGACGTTTTAGTCGTGGTGGCCAGCACGGAAATTTAAACTAATGTATTTAAATGGGAAGCGTATGTCGTGGTCACAGCACGACTACGGTAGCAAGTAGTATGAAATGCCGAAAATCCGCACAAGGAGGTTGGTTGGGGTGGTGGATGGGTCAAACAATTCAGGACTTTCACCCCGGAGGCCGGGGATCGCTTCCCGCGTGTGGCGTTTTGTTTCCCCGTTGTTTTTTCCCTAAACCCAACCTCCGCCATCCCGTTATTGTCACGCATCCCCCGCGGCCGTGTCCCGTCGTGCGAGGCGTCCTCTTCCCGTAATCTCCGTATAGACCATTTTCGTGCTGGCCACCACGAAAAAAACGTCCCCGTGAACACAAATCAATAGATTCAAATAACGTGACCATTTCACCAACTGCTGTGAGACCGTGTTGGCATAACAGGGAAGCATCTCGCTGTGTATTCAATTCAATTCGATTCAATTTTATTTATAGTATCAAATCATAACAGAGTTATCTCGAGACACTTTATAGATAGAGTGGGTCTAGACCACACTCTATAATTTACAAAGCCCCAACAATTACAGTAATTCCCTAATAATTCATTATTATTATCATTATTAATAGACACTGTAGTAGCGGTACAACCTCAGACTTAAAGGAATACGCCACCGTTTGTTGAAATAGTTCTTATCACAGTCTACCCTAGCTGTACATAGGTGGGCCAATGCATTTTTTGTCTCAGTGCAAGTAATTAGGTTGTTTTTTTGTCTTTTGTTGGCTCACTTTTACTCCCAACATGCTAACCGGCAACATAGGATTCCATTCACTACGCTAAGCTAACTAGTGGCGACGCTGCCAGTGTTGCACCGGACTAAAACGATGCATGCACAAAAAATGCATTGGCCCACCTATCTACAGCTAGGGGAGACCGTGATGAGCCCTATTTCAACAAACGGTGGCGTATCCCTTTAAGAAAACAAACTCAAAATCAAACAACCACTGAGGCGCCGAAGGAGTGAATCTTACGCATGGAATAAAAAAAAAAGAAAAGAAAATTATTCATTGTCCAGGCAAAGATGTGAGGTTTATTTGTCCAGTTTTGGCAGGCAAACAATTCAAGAAAAGAACAATGGCGTCTCTCTTCATTCGATCAAATTGTATTGAAAGTCTAAAATCTCCATTCGACGTGGTCTCAGTGCACTTTACAATTAAAGGAACACAGAAATAACAGACAGCGACAACATAATTGAACAGCATTAAAGCAGTTATAATAAACGATACAAAACCAGCACCATAAGAGAAGATGATCGTTTGTGAAGGACGCAGAAAAGATGCTGTGTTATGGTTGGCTGTAGCATAATGAGTAGAGTGGGGGTTTGTGTTGGCTTCCCGACAACCATGCAACTTTAAAAAAAATTTTTTTTAACTTTTCCTGACATTTTTGTGACTTTTTTTCCAATGTTTTTGTCGATTTTTTTCTGCGTTTTTTTTATTTTATTTTTTTACGTTTTTCAACATTTGTCACATTTCTTTTCAGTTTTTTTCAAATGCTATACCCTATTATTACTATATAATAACATGAACTATTAAATATAACAAAACAATGAATATGAGGGTAATGAGGGTATTTAAGATAGTGGAAATGTGTTGACATTTAGAACAAGTGTCACACTCACACACGCACGCATGCACACACACACACACACACACATATCAGCATATATGGACATCCATAAATGTTGCTCAACAGAGAGATTCACTGCTCAAGGTTATGTGTGTGTGTGTGTGTGTGTGTGTGTGTGTGTGTGTGTGTGTGTGTGTGTGTGTGTGTGTGTGTTTTCACATGTGTACATGTGATCAGCCTCAGAAACGTGGAGGCAAAGGTCAAGTGCAGCGAACCAGCACCTGCTGTAACCATACACACATATACACACACACACACTGCTACACACAACACCCTTTACAAGTTATTTCTGTCTGACACCTCTGAAGATAAACAATCCATAATCCCCCTCTAATCTCCTTCGCTCCTCGAACAAAGTTCCACCATGCAACAACTCCGAGCAGTTTAACAAAAAGTCTCAGCTTTAGGACAGTCCAACACGTTCGTCAGGTCCTCTGATTTAGATATGAGAACAAAAAACCCTCCTGTGGGTCATATTTCCTGTTACTTCCGCTAATTTATGAAACGCTCCTGTGGGTCGTATTAGAGGGAACGATCTATATTGTATAGTCATTTAATATATGTGTTCATACATGGCTATATATCAGATTTGTGTGGGTACAGCTTCGTCTGAATATTTGATATATGTAATATATCAATATATGTAATATATGTATTTTTACACAAAATGAGTACTGGGCTCTTTAATCTACTTTATGGGCATGTGAGGATTGTATTAATATAGATAGGATGGAACGGGAACCTTAATCATTTTTAGCTGCTGGGAGTGGATACTGTATCAGCATACACACAGGCTAAGTTTCTGCACCACGTGCTGTGAACAGAGACTGATGCTAAACCAGACGTAGAGGCAACAATACTGTGGCATGTATTTGTGTGTGTAGTATGTATGTGCCTGTGTGTGTTTCATAGATGTGTGTCCACAAGAATGCCAACTGCTCGCCGTGAACAGGTGGAGCGGGCGCAGTAACGGGGGCGTCAGAAGGTGTGGTGAGGAAAGGCTCGCCAACACTAAACAGCAGCTTCAGAGGGATGAGTGCTGATCCGCTGGTTCAAGGTTAAAGACAAGAGAGAGGGAGGGGAGAAGTAATAAGGATCAGATTAATAAAGCCTCCGCAGCGAGGGGTCAGCCCTATGTTCCCACAGCCCTATGGTCCCACAGCCCTATGTTCCCTCAGCCCTATGTTCCCACAGCCCTATGTTCCCTCAGCCCAATGGTCCCACAGCCCTATGGTCCCACAGCCCAATGGTCCCACAGCCCTATGTTCCCACAGCCCAATGGTCCCACAGCCCTATGTTCCCACAGCCCTATGGTCCCACAGCCCAATGGTCCCACAGCCCTATGGTCCCACAGCCCTATGTTCCCACAGCCCAATGGTCCCACAGCCCTATGTTCCCTCAGCCCAATGGTCCCACAGCCCTATGTTCCCACAGCCCCATGGTCCCACAGCCCCATGGTCCCACAGCCCTATGTTTCCACAGCCCAATGGTCCCACAGCCCAATGGTCCCACAGCCCTATGTTCCCACAGCCCAATGGTCCCACAGCCCTATGTTCCCACATTTCTATGATTTTTGCAGTAACGTAATGTAACAGCAACACAAGAAGGTCCATGAAGTCCATAATAGTCAGTTATCCTTCTAAAGTTTACTGACATTGGAGACCATCAGCCATGGGTTATCCTCTTGGTAATAGCAAGCTGTTCTCACTCCCAACTCATCACATAGCGACGCTTGGTCAGTGTCTCTCAGCGCCAGATATGAACGCACAAGGCACCCTTTAGCATCTGTATGGGACGCACCGGCAGAGCAGCATCTTGACCACGGCACTGTAGGAGGATGTACTATAAAGAGGAACAATGGTAGGGAATATTATTACCGAAACTCGTACTGCGTAAGGACAAAAGTTGAAGTGGTAGACAGGTCAAACAACACAGGACTTTCACTCAGGAGACTGAGGTTCACTTAAATGTTCATCCGTGGGTTTGTGTCCCGTTCTTGTCCTGTGTCACTTCAACTGATATCTTTTAACCCTAACCCACAATCTTTTTCTAACCCTAACTAAGTGGTTTTACCCTGCACGTTGAAACATTTGCCAAATTGGTCCTGACTGAAACTCTGCATAAGGACAAAAGTTGGGGTGGTGGATGAATGCAGGATTTTCACTTAGGAGACTGGGGTTTGTGTCCCGCGTGTCACTTAAACGTACATCTTTTAACCTCACCCACAATCTTTTCCTAACCCTAAGTGGTTTCACTCTACATAAAAAAACCCTGATTGGGGTGAAAAATGACACCAAAGGGCATAGCCAGAGTGTTAAAAGTGGGTTGCGAAGGGGTCCTGACCAAGCGTCACTATTTGACTATAGTTGGGAGTAAGAATGTGTTGCAAGCCAAGCTATACCAGATCATATAAGACTGTAGCATTAAATCCAGTTGAGTATATCTAAGCGAACAAAGGTCTGTTTGATCACTCAGGAATTTAACTTTTCATTTGGACGAGTAATATTGAGTTGTTTCTTCTTACAAAACTTACACAGGATACCATTTTAGAAGTATTTAAACAACCTGGCAAGAGCCGGCGTATATATTGTCTTACTCAAAACCACTTAATCAGTGCGGATGTTACACTGCCTCGCCCTCCAGGCTGTGCTGCCCAGGAGCATATCTGCGGTCAGAGCCGCAGTGTTATGGGAACTCCATGCACTGGTGCCCATCACACCCTGAAAATAATCCCAGTTTGGTATTTTCTGACGCAGCTGCTGTTCAGCTGCCGTTAGGAGGGTTGGGCACTCAACCCGAACATTTGGCAATATTGAATACAAAACAAGGTTACATTAATAGGGGCCTGAAACAGAACGGCCACAATAAATCTGTGAGGCCAAAGGAGCGACTCTAAAGTTAGTCGGAGGGATACTGTGATTTGAATTTTTTTTTTATGTCTTACTTGTTTTTTTGGGAGAAAAAGTGAATAATCAACAATTTTCTCCAATCAGAAGTTTGACTGGATAAATAATAGGCTGTGGTTATTTTTTCTTCAAGAAATTCTTCAGTTGATTCATGCACACTGGTGACAGACATTCAGGGAGATATTCTACACCAGGGCCAATTTGTGGGTCATAAACTTTTAAATTGAGAGAACAGAAGAGCTTCTCTGTGCTCTCCTTTTGGTACTTTTTTTTTCACCTTTCAAATTTACTTCCATATTAAGAGCATATATGTGTCGGTGCATGCCGACTCCGAAGCTCGATGTTAAGTTGCTCAGATGGACTGAAAAAGTGAATAATCAACAATTTTCTCCAATCAGAAGTTTGAATGGATTCTAAATGGGCTGTAGTTATTTGGTTTTAAATAAGTTCTTCAGTTGATGCATGCACGTGCCGACTCCAAAGCTCGATGTTAAGTTGCTCGGTTGGACTGAACTGAAATGATTGATGATGAATCAGAAAAGTCGTAGCTTCTGACAAATAGCTAATCAAGAAATGTCTTGTAATTTTGATGCTATCCAGACAGACTTAGATGTGGCCCAGCTGTCTCCTTGAGAGATCAAATATTCACTGGCAAATGTTTTTTTCAGAAAACTTGGTGCTCAGTGAACCATGTAAAAGAGCAAGACGCTGCAAATGTAATATTTGAATAGTTTAGTGTGACGAACCTTCTCAGTTGTAACTGAGATGGGGTCTGGGGAAGGTTCATTCACAGCTCATTTCCAAAGGGGCGTCACCAACGGACGCCGCTCAAATGCCTCTGGGCGCAATTGGATAGTCCTTCAACCAATCAGACCAACGATCCGGGTAAAGTGTACATTAGCAATATGATCTAAAGGTTTCTGGTTCAATCCTAGGTTTAAGAGCACAATGTCTCCATTGTCTGACGTTGCTGTCGTTGTACTAGTCTAGGGTGAACACATCACACAACTACATTTGTATTGAATGCACTGATGCAGATTGCATTCATCCTCTCTTCTATCTCTTGATAAGAGGGCAAATACATGGCTTTCCCAGAATGGTAAAGTATCACTTTAATCATTAAAATGAAAAATGTCTCTGAAGGTTCCCATTCATCCAGGTCAAACTGCAGCTTATAGCAGCACTCAGTCAAAGGCAACTGGACTTATTCTTTTTAAGACCAAATTCAACTTTATCTAGCCACAAAGCCACGAGAGTCAGAGTGATGTCAATGTTGTCATCTGCCCATGTTCGCGAGTGCGTGTACGTGAGTTGAAACCACTGCAGCTCTTTAGCTCTCTGCTGTAAGATTTGTTTGTGTTCAAAGCTCCCTTTACCCATGCAACTACTCATCCATGGCACCGCTGGTAAATATGGCAGTGTTTCTCTGAATGTGGCTGGTGTAAATGCTGCACTGAGAATAATGAGTCATTCAAAGTGAAATGATGTCTGAGGATGAGTCAGTCAGTCGAGAACTGAAGCTGAAGTAGAGACACAAAATAAAGATGAGAAGAGGGGAGGATGGATAAAAAAAGAGATTAAAATAAATGGGAAAACGCAGTTGGGATATCATTTAAATGAAAGGCTTTGAGTTGAAAAGAAAAGGGGAAAAAAACAAAGCAGGAGGACTGAGGTACAAGAGAGGGAAAGATGGCAGAGAAAATGAGAAGAAAAAAAGAGTTAAGGGCTGAAAGGGCTATAAGAGGAAGATGAGGAGAACAGAGCACATCAGAATGGAGGAAAAGAAAGAAAGGCGAGGGCAATTCATAAAGCAGTGGTCAGTAATTTGGGGGTTCAGAAGTCGATCCACATTCCTGTAGAGTGAGGATATAGAGCAATGGCTGCCAGCAGTCTACTCTATGTAAGGCACAGAGACATCCTGAGATGACGAGAACAGACAATTATCTCCTTGATGTCATATTTTCATCATTTGCATTTGCACTAAGGAAGATTGTTATGTCAAAGTATCTTTTCTTCCATAAATCACTCATCTTTCATCTTAAGTCATCTTAAGTCTTAAGTAATCTTAAGTATCAAATTAAACTGCATTATTTTTTTAACCACGTGAAACGTCTCTCGGGATGGAAATGTCGTTCTGTCGGACGCTCGGGGCACAACTTTGGTTTAGACTGATGACAGATTTTTTAACAATTATTGGACGGATTGCTATGGAATTTTTGCACGGATGTTTGTGATCCCCAGACGATCAATCCCACTGACTTTGGTGATGCCCTGACTTTTCCTCTAGCGCCACCATGAGGTTGACATCTATGGTTTTAGATGAAATGTCTCATCAACTATTGGATGGATTGTCTTTCACATTTGGCTTCCATAATGTTGCCCAAAGGATACCTTTTCATCATGGATGTATAATAAGATCTGGATACAGCGTTTGAGGCGGAGCTCCGTTCATTCCTATGAGAGTTGCTCAGTGGCGCATGAAGCCAAAAGAGTTCAACTTCTGCGTATAAAGTTACCCAGATGATCCGCGCTGCTTCCCAGTATGCAGCCCATAGATCAGGCGCACTAGAGACCTCCGGCGGCCGAGCCGGCTACTTCCGGTTTAGTGCTCCGCGAATTTGAATGAGGATTAAAGGTCCAGTGTGTAACGTTTTTAGTTATTCATTATCAAAATCTGTGTTGCCCGTTCACAAATGTGTCCTTTTTCTTGAATATTTACCACCACCATCAATTCCAAGTATTCCTATTGACTTTAAATTTTAAATTTGCATTTGCACAAAGAGAGACGCTCCATATTCATGCTCCACCTTGAAATACATTAGCCGGAGCATGGTGGCCCAGTGGTTAGCACTGTGGCCTCACAGCAAGAAGGTTGTGTGTTCGAATCCAGGTCACTCCGGGGCCTTTCTGTGTGGAGTTTGCATGTTCTCCCCATGTTTGCGTGGGTTTCCTCCGGGTGCGCCGGTTTCCCCCACCATCAAAAACATGTACTAGGTTCTCCAGGCAGTGCCCTTGATCAAGGCACTGGCTCAGATCTGGAGTGGGTCCCCAGGCACTGTCATTGGCTGCCCACTGCTCCCTTGAGGGATGGGTTAAATGCAGAGAAAGACACATGATACATGTACATGTATGTGACAAATAAGGTACCTTACCTTTCGCGTTTTCGCTGTCACATGATAAACTCACAGGTGCTGCTAATGCTGCTAATGAAACTCCGCGCAAATTCTTTCAGGAAGACGTCATTACCCCAATCACTACTCATTCTTAAATCAAATCAGCTGTTCAAGAAGTGACGTGTCAGTTAAACCAATCAGACTCGGCCACAAGATTCAAGGGCCAATCACAGCCTTACAACTCTGCTTCTTGTGCTGTCAGCTGTCGTTTCAGGCAACGCGCTCGACCCTCCTCCTCCCCTGCCTCCTCCGGTAGTTGTGTTTCTCCGGCTGACCGCTCCGTTACCTCTTCGGTCCGGTCTCTGGTCTCTTCACCGCCGCCACCAGTGTCTGGGCTCCATCGGGGGGTTATGTTCCTATTCCCTACCCCTTTAAGAAGATTATTTCGATGGAGTCCAATCTCCAAAAGACTTTGTACATTCAATATCATACAGTTGTACAATAAATATCTTTGCATATCTGCAAACGACGTCTCTCCTGATTGAAATGTGTATCATAGCTTCCCGGCCCCAGCCAGTTTGAAGAAGGAAACATGGAGGACCACACGTATTCAAAATCCAAATTTCAGGAACAGGAGTCTTCTTCTTCGCCCACAAAAATAAAAAGGATATTGAAAAGAGCAAGAGACCGACGTCATTACAAAAAAGAGTGAACATTGGAGCTGCCTTCCAAAGACGGAAAGACCTGATGAAGGAAAAGGGGACCGAAAGAGATGCCGAACGGCTACCGTAGCTGTAATACGTACTTTGAACTGCGCTGCGTGACAGAGTTGATTGTGATATATGATCTCAACGCTAGATGGGAGAAATTCCCACACATTGGACCTTTAAATAATTGAATCATGCAGCTCTAAACTTTCCAAATGTTATCGGACCGAATGGCTCAAATTCTGATGGATCCGCAGAATCTACTGTCTTTCGCCATGTAAGTCAAAGGGAACAAGAATTTTTGGGCCAGAGACCATCATGTGACGGCCACAGAAGATGTAATTCCACTGTCTGGCCACTATGTCAAATTGGCTTCATAACCCGGCTCACTTCCTGGGGGCCTGCTTTTCAGGACTTTGATGATCTCCTAAATGTTCCTTTAGCGCAATCACCAGGTCAAACATTGAAATGGTTTAATACTTTAATTCATGACCAAATACCTGCAGAACGAATGACATCCCATCAGTCTCATCTGTACTTGGTGTCTGCTAATTAGCAAACGTTACACACTAAACTACGATTGTAAACACACCTGTTTTGCATCAGTGTGTTAGGGTTGTCAGCCTCAGCCAGGTACCGCCTCACAGACCCACTAGCATTGATGTAGACTCTTATGGGATAGATTTCACATATAGTCCCCCGTAAAAGAACCAAACTCAGTCCTCTTAAAAGGGTCCAATAGCCTGGATGCCAGCCGAACTTAGCCCCGCCCACAACATTTGAGGTCGGGAAGTTCGGTCTGGACTTGATCCGTTGTCCGCGTTGTCCTCAAACCAGAGCTGTTCGGACCAATCAAATTGTCAGGGCGGGCTTTATACAGTGATGGACAGATGATCAACAGTAACGGAATCAACCACGTTACCAAAGAACAGAGAACTTGTTGGTACATGCATTCACCTTCACTATTTCGCTCAAAAATGATGATCGTGTTGGTAAGTACTCCGTGTATCCTTAAATTCTTTTTACAACACCGGCAAAGATTGTTTACACTCATCTTCTTCTTCTACTTCTTCCAGCGTGCGTGCAGTTGAGTTCTGTTGACAACTATGCGTCGCTCAACATACGTCACATACTCCGATGCTCTGATTGGTTGTAGGTCTATCCAATTGAGTGCAGATGCATTTTCTTTCCTGGTTCAGGTTGAAACACACAGCCATAATCACAGCCCAATGGAGCAGCATCAGACTCAGATTCTGACTAGAATCTAAGTATGACCACGTCAGGCTAGGGAACCAAGGCCTCAGGGCCGAAATAAATTAGCAAAACGCAACCTGAATCATGTTGTGTTAACAATGCACAGGTGAAGAGAACCGCAACGCTGGCTTGAAGCGAACAGTCTGAGTATGGTTTGTTCTGAGCCAGTTTTGGAGTGTTCACACATGCGCAAAAAATGCAGACTAATATGTCTGAGTTCATTTGAAAGGCTGAAACGGACCAAATGTGAAAATGCGTTTAGACTCCGACTTAGCCTACTACCTCTGTAGTGGTAACATGTAATGTATCAAAAAGAGTGGAAATTATCCCAAAACGGAATAATAAACACATACATACACACGCTCTCTAAGACACACATGCACACACACAGCTATAAAAACATATACATATATTTAGCTCCTGTATCTATGTAGACTAGTGTGCACATTACACAATAGATGAAGTGTGATGCTGTGCGATTTAAATAAAGCGATAAAAATACAAACTGTTGCCATGTTAAGTAGACAGCTGAGACGCTCTCTCACACATTCTCTCTCCTCTTGTCTTTCTGTCTTTGTGAATCTGTATTTTACTTTCTTTCTTTGCAGCTTGTCTTCTTTTTCTGTTCTTCTTTGATATCCATCTGTTGTGTCTGTATCCTGTTGCTGTTCTGTCTTTTTTATCTCTCTATTCAACCCTCTTCCCCCAAATTCCTTCACATTTCTCCTCCTCTGTCTCATTCCTTCTGTCCTTTTCTTACAGACACAGCACAATCGTTCTCTTCCATCACTTTTTACTTCCATCATCTCTTTGTTTTTTCTGTTCTTTGTCTCATCAGTTCATATCTACAGCTATGTTTTGCAATCAGTATGTGTCTTTTCTCTCTTCTCCCAACCCCCTCTCCCCCTCTCTCTCTCTGTCTCTCTCTGTTTTCTTTCTTCCAGATTTTATTGTAATTTGGACGGACAAGAACCTCGCTACACTAATCCTTACAGTTGGCCAAGGGCGTAACTTTGGGTTCAGCATTGGGGGTGTTGAGATCTGCAACTATCTAGGGAGGTCACATGACATGTCTGCATGTATTGAGAATAGAGACAAAAACATTGAAAACAATTGTCCAACAAAAACATTGGAAAAGCCCAGAAAGGATTGTTGGGGGTGGGGGTTGTAAAAGTGCTCATATTATGCTCATTTTCAGGTTCATAATTGTATTTAGAGGTTGTACCAGAATAGGTTTACATGGTTTAGTGTTTTTTTGGAACATTAAACCAGCCTTGCAAAAGTGTTACCATTTTTAGGGGGAGCTGAGATGAGCTTGAGCCCCCCCTAAAAAGTGTCTAAAATCGCCAATGGGCTGGACTACAATAGAGCTGTTTGGAGCAGTTTGTGAACAGTGTTTTCTGTTGGACATGGTAAGTCCCTTTGGGGGGGACTTTGGGCTGTTTCACTTTGTAAACCTATTACAGTCATAAAAAAGATTTATAACACAATAAAGAAAAGGGAAAGCCAAAAAGCATAATATGAGCACGTTAAGACCTTTTAAATACCACTGGGGGATGAAATTGAATGCTAACTTCACGGCCATACAATGGAAAACCAAATTTTAAACCCCAGGTGTATTTACGAGATAATTATTTACCAAGTAACGTCAGCTGAATTTAATACATTTTTTTATCATAATACCTACATTCATATTTCAATACACAATATCTTTGTGAAGTGTGTTTGTCCTCAAATAAACTATTTGTTGCATTTAGAGCTCTTATGCTATGAAACAAAAAATACAAAATAAACAGAACACTAACACATTAAAAGCTAATGCAGCAGGAGTTGTTACAATTAGTTCCACCTTGGTAAGATAAGATATGTAATGTTAGATAATATGCCGATGTCAATGGCTTCAGTGATTGTTTCATCCCGGAAAATATTTATGTATGTTACGGCACTTAATCCTACAAAAAGGACAAGAAAAAAATTTAAGATCTTTGTAAACAAAATGTAGGACTTTCAAGGCCTTATTTTTGGAACATTAAATTTAAGACTTTTTTTATTACTTTTAAGACCCTGCGTAATAGCACGGGTAGCCCGTTTTATCACTATATTGAATTTACCTTGTGTGTGTGTCTGTCTGTTTATGCAAGATAGCTTTTATGCCACCACACGTTCACGTTATTTCCCCTTACAGAAAGGCCCCCAAAGCATTATATTGCTGTATTGTAGCCCAGTAGAAGCATTATGTTAACAGCCAACATTTCAAACTTTAAAAATATGTACCTGTCACAGTTTCATATTCAGGATCTGTTTAGTCACTGATTGACTCATTTTGGAGCCAGCATCATTTATCTAGTCTCGCATTGCCAGACCTTCCTCTGGTTTATTGACAGTTCTTTAAACCAATCACTATCGTCTTGGGCGGCGCTAAGTGTCAACCGCAGCAGTGGTGCCTTTGCAAGGAACTTGTTTTGGTGGAACATGTGCACGTAGGGAGACGGGCTCGGGGTGTGATGAGAATTTTACTCAAGAATAGATAAATATAATTTGATTGTCGGTTCTAGCTCGGAGGATGTTTCCCGAATCAACCGGAGTTTAGAATGCCAACACAAAGAAAGCGGAAGGTGACGGACACTCGGCGAAACCTCCTGCGGCATCGAAACAATCCCGTAAATGAAACATTGTTGATATAGACAAGTGTTGTAGTCCTCGAAATCGTTCTTGGTCTCAAGACCACTTTTTGAAGGTCTCGGTCTCGACTCTTGATTTTATTTCAAGACCGGTCAAGACCACTACTGCAGGGACATCACTAAACCACCTGTGCATTATCTGATTTAACACCATTACTGTGACTGGATGTAAAACATCCTGCTTCAAATGCAACCAATGACTTGGCTCATTTCTAATTAAAAATGTGTTACTGTTAACCCCCTCTCCCCGCCCCCTTAACACACACTCCCAAGAAAGTGAATGCGGGAAACAGGCGAAGCTCTGGCTGTCTGGCACTGGTCTGGTCTTGACTCGGTGTCGCCCTGCCTTGGTCTTGGTCTCAACCCCTCAAAGGCTTGGTCTTGTCTCGGTCTTGATACACTCTGGTTTTGGTGATGACTTGGTCTCGGGTTAGGTGGTCTTGACTACAACATTGATATAGACTATCATTATAGTTAGAGGGTTAAAAGAAATTGGCGGGTGAGTCATTCATCTTGGTGAAAACAGGCATTATTTCCATTTTGTCAAGTCATCTGGCAGATAGGAAATAATGCATGAAGTCTGGGCCACTTTAATGAGAGCCACCTCTGGAGACACGCTCACTCAACAATCCTGAGAGGTGTCTCTTTTAAAAGAGAAAATGACACATTTCTTCACGGAAATTGTTGCAGGGCAAAATAATTCCACCTGTGTGACTGGAAACTGTGTTGCCATGGTGATACATTCCACTTCCCAAAACAAGAGGTCATATCCCACAGGGTGATGTCACTGTGGACTTTGTTTCCCCATCCAGTGGCCCCTTATATGTGTGTCAGTGCTGGACGAACAACTCAGGGGTGTCAAACTCATTTTAGTTCATGGGCCAAAGTACAGCCCAGTTGATCTAAAGTGGGCCGGATCAGAAAAAACATTGCATCATGAAGCAGTACAAATCATAAGAAGCAGTACAAATCATAACTGCACAATACCATACTGTAGGACAAGCTTTGCACAGACTGCCTTTTCAGTTAAGAGCTGTAGACTATGGAATTCATTACCAGCTGACATTAAGGTCATATCGGACTTCAAAAAATGTACTTCCAGCATTAAGTTGTGGCTAAAGGCAAATCAAAATTGTAACCATTTTTAACTATTATTAGTACTTTTTTTTTTTTCTTATTTTCCTTGTGTAGTGAGTGAAGGTGTGTGTGTATGAAGAAATGCCTATGATTTTTCCTTTAAATTTCTTTTTTTTCTTATGTATGTATCTGTTTTATAATGTTCTTAGAAATGCCCAACCAGGGACAAGAGTTGAGAATTAGCTCTAGCTATAAACTCTATATGCTGCGCATCAGTTACGGGCTTTGTATTGTAACTATGTTTGCTTGTATGGTCCCTGTTAAATAAACAGATAATAATAATAAAAAAATAAATAAAAGAAATAACCGATTAATAACTCCAAACGTGTCCCTTTCTTTTAGTGCAAAGGGGTACAAGTAGGTTCACATAATGAACAATCTATTTACAAAACTGCAATGCTGGAATGTAACTAAGTACATTTACTCCAGTTCTGTACTTAAGTACACATGTTGAGGTACTTGAGTGTTTTCTTTTCATGCCACGTTCTACTACTACATTTCAGACAGAAATATTGCACTTTTTACTCCACTACATTAATCTGACAGCTTTAGTAACTAGTTACTTTAAACATTAAGCTGTTTGCATCACAAACACATGTAGTTTATAAAATCTGATATTGGTCACTGGTTGAATCCTTTACACTTTCTAAAATGGGAGGATTTCTGCATTGAGTTAATTTTAATACTTTAAGTACATTTTCCTGATGATACTTACATACTTTTACTTAATTAACATTTTCAATGCAGGACTTTTACTTGTAACAGAGTATATTTACAGTTTAGTATTAGTACTTTTACTTGAGTAAAGGATCTGAATACTTCTTCCACCGCTGCAAAACAGATGATGAACAGCAGGATATACTGTAGCTTACTATATGTCTCAGTTTTCAACTGTTGATGATAATCCAATAAGACTGTTGCACCATTGCATGAAGCATGCAACATGTTGCATGAAAACATGGAAATACAGGATTCTATAAGTGTTTATTTTCTACTAGGTTGCCAACTAGAAAAATGCAGATCTGAACTTTTTAAATTTTTTATTCAATTAAATTATGTTTTGTTATGTTATAAAAAATAAGTTTTCTGGTTCGGCCAAGTCTGTTTTGGGCATAACTCTTTGAACTCGGCAGCAAAAATGTGTATGCCGTGTGTGTGATGGGCGTGATGTGAGCGCATATAAAAACTGATCAGGGCTGCAAGTAGTCTATGTCCACGAACTTCCAGTTCCGGGACTGCTCCATTGCCAACGAAAATTTGGGCGTATGTCCTTATTTTTGGCCGAATTTCCGTTAACTTACGCTTACTCTGTGTTGGAATTTTTAACTCCGGTGGATTTGTGAGGACTATGGTTAACTGCTCTTCAGATCTCTGCAGGGTAAATCCAGACAGCTAGCTAGACTATCTGTCCAATCTGAGTTTTCTGTTGCACGACTAAAACTACTTTTGAACGTACACATGTTCCACCAAAACAAGTTCCTTCCTGAGGCTATTTAGCAGAGGTGCCGTGGCTCCGTACGGCGCTTAGTGCCGCCCAAGACGATTGTGATTGGTTTAAAGAAATGCCAATAAACCAGAGCATGTTTTACTCCCATCCCAGAATGCTGTGTGGACTAGCCAGACCCTCCTCCGTAGCACTGTGGAGGAAAGTCTGGCAATGCGAGACTAGGCTGCAACTAACGATTATTTCCATTGTTGATTCATCTGTTGATTATTTTCTGGATGAATGGATTAGTTGTTTGCTCTATAAAATGTAGATCAGTGTTGGCCAAAGCCCAAGATGACATCCTCTAATGTCTGGTTTTGTCCACAACTCAAAGACATTCAGTTTACTGTCACAGAGGACAGAAGAAACTAGAACATATTCACATTTAACAAGCTGGAATTTGGAAGAGAATTTTGACTCTTTTCATGAAAAAATTACTCAAAACGGAATTATCGATTATTAAAATAGTAGGCGATTGATAGCTGACAACTAATTCATTAACCGATTAATCTTTGCGGCTCTATAATCGATTTATTGAGAAAGTAATTGATTCATAAATATGAGAATAAATCAGTTATCAATTCATAATTCAGTTTGTGCTAAACAAGTGGCAGACGTGACACCTGGATATATATTTTATTTGTGTGACCGATGTGTATCGTATAGTAAGCTAAATACCTGTATGTTGTTTTTGCCTATGGTATCTCTTTAGATTCTGAACCAGAAAAGGGTTTATTGCCATAATAAGTACACTTACAGTACAGGCCAAAAGTTTGGACACACCTTCTCATTCAATGCATTTCCTTTATTGTCATGACTATTTACATTGTAGATTCTCACTGAAGGCATCAAAACTATGAATGAACACATGTGGAATTATGTACTTGACAAAAAAGTGTGAAATAACTGAAAACGTCTTATATTTTAGATTCCTCAAAGTAGCCACCCTTTGCTCTGATTACTGCTTTGCACACTCTTGGCATTCTCTTGAATAGCTTCAAGAGGTAGTCACCTGAAATGGTTTTCCAACAGTCTTGGAGTTCCCAGAGATGCTTAACGCTTGTTGACCCTTCTGCCTTCACTCTGCGGTCCAGCTCACCCCAAACCATCTCGATTGGGTTCAGGTCCGGTGACTGTGGAGGCCAGGTCATCTGGCGCAGAACTCCATTACTCTCCTTCTTGGTCAAATAGCCCTTACACAGCCTGGAGGTGTGTTTGGGGTTATTGTCCTGTTGAAAAATAAATGATGGTCCAACTAAACGCAAACCGGATGGGATGGCATGTCGCTGCAGGATGCTGTGGTAGCCATGCTGGTTCAGTATGCCTTCAATTTTGAATAAATCCCCAACAGTATCACCAGCAAAGCACCCCCACACCATCACACCTCCTCCTCCATGTTTCACGGTGGGAACCAGGCATGTAGAATCCATCCGTTCACCTTTTCTGCATCGCACAAAGACACGGAGGTTGGAACCAAAGATCTTAAATTTGGACTCATCAGACCAAAGCACAGATCTCCACTGGTCTAATGTCCATTCCTTGTGTTTCTTGGCCCAAACAAATCTCTTCTGTTTGTTGCCTCTCCTTAGCAGTGGTTTCCTAGCAGCTACTTGACCGTGAAGGCCTGATTCACGCAGTCTCCTCTTAACAGTTGTTCTAGAGATGTGTCTGCTGCTAGAACTCTGTGTGGCATTCATCTGGTCTCTAATCTGAGCTGCTGATTTCTGAGGCTGGTGACTCTGATGAACTTATCCTCAGCAGCAGAGGTGACTCTTGGTCTTCCTTTCCTGGGGCGGTCCTCATGTGAGCCAGTTTCGTTGTAGCACTTGATGGTTTTTGCGTCTGCACTTGGGGACACATTCAAAGTTTTCGGACTGACTTTCATTTGTTAAAGACTGACTTTGACCTTCATTTGTTAAAGTAATGATGGCCACTCGTTTCTCTTTACTTAGCTGATTGGTTCTTGCCATAATATGAATTCTAACAGTTGTCCAATAGGGCTGTCGGCTGTGTATCAACCTGACTTCTGCACAACACAACTGCTGGTCCCAACCCCATTAATAAGGGAAAAAATTCCACTAATTAACCCTGACAAGGCACACCTGTGAAGGTAAAACCATTTCAGGTGACTACCTCATGAAGCTCATTGAGAGAACACCAAGGGTTTGCAGCAGTATCAAAAAAGCAAAGGGTGGCTACTTTGAGGATTCTAAAATATAAGACATGTTTTCAGTTATTTCACACTTTTTTGTTAAGTACATAATTCCATATGTGTTCATTCATAGTTTTGATGCCTTCAGTGAGAATCTACAATGTAAATAGTCGTGAAAATAAAGGAAACGCATTAAATGAGAAGGTGTGTCCAAACTTTTGGCCTGTACTGTATGTGGAAATTGCCTGGTGGAAGGTTAAACATGAATGTATGAAATAAACAATAGCCACATAGCCTACAGAAAAACAAATGTACAAAATAGCTGTTGCATAAGAAAAAAAGGCTCTGAATGGGTTGATCTACTGTAGTTGAATATTTATATTAAAATGTTGCTTGGAAACGAAACCAAACTCTTGTCTGCGGCTTCATCCCTGCTCATCAGCACGGCGCTGTGTGTGTGTGTGTGTGTGTGTGTTGTAGGCCAATAGTCACTCAGTTACACAACCGCTTTCAGTTTCCGAGCCCTGCCTGCCTGCCTGGTGGCTCCCCGCCCACCGCTGCTCTCTGCTCTCTGCTGCCCGCCCGCCTGCTTGCCTGTCTGCCTGCCTGCCTGCTGGGCGGACTGGGGCTGATCCGAGCCGACCAGTTCCGTGTTCTCTCCTCACCCAGTACACGGAGCACACGGAACAGGAGGACCTGACGGTGTCATGGTGGACATTCCTGCCCAGCCGCGGCATCCATAACTCCGTTGGGGGGGTGGTGAAGAGGGAAAGTGTACACGGAGGTGAGGAATGTGTTTGTTATTACGGAATTATTTCTGCGCGGATGGCGAATTCATCAGTCGACGTCGGTCGCGATACGTTAACAGCCAAAACTTTGACGCTGCTGGCTGGACCTCCTCTCTCTCTCTCTCTCTCTCTCTCTCTGTCTCTGTTTCTTACTTTACCCCTCCCTCACCACCCCCCTCTCTCTCTCTCTCTCTTGAAACGCAAAGTGCGTCGCCTTGCACACCAACTCACATGCGGGACTACGGTATGTTCACGCCAAACGGCAAATAACCCGCGTGTGGTGCGCTTCCCGTCCGTGTCGTTAAAAGGCCGTGACGTGAAGCTCTGCAACTTTTACTGTCGATACGTGCTGCGTGCGCGTGTCTATGTGTGTGTGTGTGTGTGTGTGTGTACATGGATGGGTAGCCTCAAGGCTACAATCGAGCTGCGACACGCGTACACAGCGTTTGAACTATTATATAGGCTGGCTCTGTAGATGTGTGTCACTGTAATGTGCCCGTGTCGTCCATTGATGTTGTTTTGACACAGGTGACGTAGACCGTGACGCGCCTTAACGATGAGATAAGCAGATCCGCTGTGTGAATAAATAGCGCGTGTGTGTGTGTGTGTGTGTGTGTGTGTGTGTGTGTGTGTGTGTGTGTGTGTGTGTGTGTGTGTGTGTGTGTGTGTGTGTGTGTGTGTGTGTGTTACAGACGAACACTGAGGGGAATATCTGAGCTGCGCACTTGAGATTTTTCTAGCAAAAGAAGCGACCCGCTGAAAGAAGCACCAGGACTCTGGAGTTAAGCACACACACAGTGTTCCCTCTGTCCCTAGTTTGTTTTCTGCAGTGAGTAAGCCGCCTCAATCTCTGCATGCGTCCAACAGTGTTTACACACCTGACTGTAGCCTGGCCCGCAAGCAGCATGTCAACATGCAGTTCATGTGACGTCATTTCAAAATGATGGAAGTTGCACGTGAGAATAGAGTACAGGGTTTTCCCTATGCCATTATAAGATTTAGGCGCACCACCCAAGTCGGTTTGGACACCACCTGAGCCGAAATAACTAAAAGATTTTTCTCCGATCTAAAAGGCTGTAGTTGGTCTTTAGTGGACTTCTTTAGCAAGTTTTGTCTTGAAGCTTTTTGAGTGTTATTATATGCATCGTCTGCTCTAGCTTTTCCAACATTTTAGACACAGATATGACAATAATAATTAGGGCTGCACGATTGGAGGAAAATATCTAATTCCGCTTATTTTATTTTGACTGATATTGCAATTGCAATATGATTCACGATATCAAAGGGAGTGATCATGTTTGTATCATTCTCATTTTCATTGACTTATATTAAATCTTAAAATTGTTTAAAGGATTATAGTGTGATTTTTGCGAGGATCTGTAATTCTATATTCTGTAGGATAGGATTTGTAGGCCGGGACGTATCTGCAGCTCCACAATACTTCATTCAGAATGGTTTGACACATATTTTGCCTTTGACAAATATTGCCTGGACGGGGCACCGCGGCTGAATCAAGCCGAGCTGAGCCGGGTTGAGCCGAGCCGAGTAGAGCTGGTCCTAGCAGTGGGTAAGCACCATAAGTCTTCCACAAAAAACCTAGGGAAAACCCTGAAGTAGCCTATAGCCTACCCCTAATTAAAAGTAGCCTATTGTTGTAGTACTTCTGTTGGACCTATTAAGGTTGTACAGCAGGTGGACACAATATCAGCAACAACTTAAAGTGCTCATATTATGCTTTTTGGCATTTTCCTTTTCCTTTGTGTTCTATATCTTTTTTGTGCACGTTATAGGTTTATAAAGTGAAAAAGCCCAAAGTCCCCCCCCAAAGGGACGTACCATCTCCAACAGAAAACTCTGTTCACCAACTGCTCCAAACAGCTCTATTGTAGTCCAGCCTTTACTTCAGAGACCAACGTGGTCCCTTTGGAACATACGTTATAATGCTCACCTAGCTGCTAGCATGGCACGACCTCATACTCTGCTTCTGACTGGCTAGTAGTCCTTACCTAGGTATTGTCAGGACACGCCCTCATACTCTGCTTCTGACTGGCTAGTAGTCCTTACCTAGGTACTGTCAGGGCACGCCCTCATACTCTGCTTCTGACTGGCTAGTAGTCCTTACCTAGCTACTGTCAGGGCACGTCCTCATACTCTGCTTCTGACTGGCTAGTACTCCTTACCTAAGTACTGTCAGGACACGCCCTCATACTCTGCTTCTGACTGGCTAGTAGTCCTTACCTAGGTACTGTTAGGGTACACCCTCATACTCTGCTTCTGACTGGCTAGTAGTCCTTACCTAGGTACTGTCAGGACTCGCCCTCATACTCTGCTTCTGACTGGCTAGTAGTCCTTACCTAGCTACTGTCAGGACTCGCCCTCATACTCTGCTTCTGACTGACTAGTAGTCCTTACCTAGGTACTGCCCTCATACTCTGCTTCTGACTGGCTAGTAGTCCTTACCTAGGTACTGTCAGGGCACGCCCTCATACTCTGCTTCTGACTGGCTAGTAGTCCTTACCTAGGTACTGCACATGTGTGACTCCCAACAAAGATGGAACAGAAGTATGATGCCTCACTCTGTAGCTAAAACAGAGAGCTCAACACACAGGGTGAAAAGAGGAGCTGCAGCAATGTGCAGTACAACAAAAATATGGTGTATTTTAAAAATTAAACCATGTACACCTACTCTGATATAACCTCTGAATACAATAATGAACCTGAAAATGAGTATAATATGAGCACTTTAAAAGTGTGATCCAAAAAGGAGCAGGGACTCAAAAGCTACTTTGCCCTAGGGCTCAGCTCTCTTTTTGTCACAACGGTGTGGTAAAGCCCCCGCTGCTCCGATTCTCCGGGCCAATCTCCCACTCCATTGTCCCCTCACTCAGGAACAAGACCCCGAGATACATGAACCCCGTACTCGGGGTAAACAATCATTCCCTACCCGGAGTAGGCACAGTTTTGATGTGTGCGGTTAAACCCATAAAAACTCTGAGAGACCCATTTAGACTCTGACATTAATTGCATAACGGTTACATTCATAGCAAACATCACAGTAAGACGTGTCAAACATCATATGAGGTGTTGGATGCAGTCCATAAATACAACCCGCCTGCCTGTTTATTCTGTAACTTGTTATCGTAATCTGCATGATGATTAGTATTTGATGGTAACCTGTTATCAGGTACACAGGCTGCTGTGTGTTTAAAAAAAAAAAAAAGGAAGGCATCAGACCTGAGAAGAGTGACTAATCCCACATCCAGACACATTTACTGGCTTTCTCAGTTCATTTACTGTAACAGCACCACTGACACCATCCCATTTAAATACATGGGTTACAAAAATCTTTGCATAGTAAACATGAAACTCCAGAGGGGTTTTGCAGCCACCACTACTGTATAAAGCTTAATATTCAGCCCAATATCTATATTTGAAGTAGGCAAACCCTAAATTCATTCCGATCCATCAAAGTGGGGGATAGAATGGGGGCAAATTGGAGAGTTTAGCTATTCATAGTAATGGTAATCCAGAGACGAATGCATGTAGGTCATAACTGCAACAATCCCATTGGACCAGTGTTCATGTCACTGTTAGTTAATGATAATCACATTCATTACACATGACATGGAGGAGAAAGCAAAACATAAAGAAAGTATGGGAAAAAGATAATGCAAATATTGCAGCTGTAAAACAAGGGAAATGACTTGTATGTGTGTCAACTTGATGAGTGTGTACAGCCTGAACCTCTACATTAATATAGACATATATCTCTTTATCTCTCTGGCTTTTTTGTAAGAAGCTGACAACAAAGCCTAACTTGACTTTTTAATCTTATCAAACAAAGAGAAATGTTCTCCTCCTGTCGTAAAATGGTCATAAATCAATATGACATTACTTCCTTGTTTTATGAATGATGGCGAGTTGAAGCAGCCACGCTGTGTGTGTTTGACCAATCAGGGACTGTCATCCCTGCCAATCCAACCCCTATGGTTTCTGTAGATGGAGGTAAAATGTCCCCAGAACTTAATTTAGACCCTGGTCTCTGCAGTTCAAACGCAATTAGTTCCTTAAAAGGTTCCTAGTCCTTTGGGGAAAGTTCCTGTGATTGAGAAGGGCATTTTGTCAACTGTTGTTCCTCATGAATTAATTAACCTGTGTAATTGATCCCGTGTACCATGAATTTGTTGTCCTTCTGAGTCAAAATTGAAAATGAACTTTTGTTCGCTTTTTTTCTATGCTTTTGATGCTTTTTAAAAGTTTTTGTCACTTTTTTCAACATTTCAAACATTGAAAATGGGTCAAATTTGACCTGAGGAAAAGGGTTACATTTATTTAGCTTTTCTTTTTAGAAGATGCCTGTTACAAGCTGTGAGCTTCTTCACAGTTTTTTTACTACATATATATATATATATATTACACATATATATGTATAATATATATACCTTTTACATTCCTATTTATCTTTTTTATCTGTACTCTTATTTTTAATTTGTTGTTTCATTCTTTTTAGGTAACTTAAGTTCAAGCTTGAAAACTCATCAGTATTTATATATATATATATATATATATATATATATATATATATATATATATATATATATATATATATATATATATATATATATTAGTGCTGTCAATTGAACGCGTTAACGCCGTTAACACAAACCCATTTTAACGGTGTCGATTTTTTTATCGCAAGATTAACGTTCTTTTTGGCCTAGCAAACTTTGTAGTTTTTTTCACACGCTGTTGCAACAACTAGTAATGTTAGAAAAACTACAACTACCACACCGGATCTAGCTAGACCGGAAACTAAACAACAGGCACGCCGTACACACTTGCTTGGGCTTGTGAGCCGGCCAAAGAGTAGTAGACGTTTTGAGTGGATGGCGAGCTCGAGACGCCGAAATGGATGCCAGTAAGATTCTGAATGGAAAGTTTACTTTCAAAAAGTTGCCAAATGGTTCCATTGACAAGACCAAAGTGATCTGTGTGGGTTGTGTCGTTCTGAACTGAGCTATCATCGCAGCACTTCTAGTCTGAAATACCATTGGAAATGGTAACCTTGAAGTGGTATTTGTGTCTTAAATGTGCGATTAATTGCGATTAATTACGATTAATTGCAAGTTATGACATTAATGGGATTAATCGCGATTAAATATTTAAACCGTTTGACAGCACTAATATATATATATATATATATATATATATATATATATATATATATATATATATCTCTTCATGAATATATCTTTTCATTTCTGTTTTATCCGTACTCTGCAGGACAAACCCTTATTTTTGTGTTTCATTCTCTTCAGGTATCCCATGTGACCGTGCACCACTAGACGAATGAAGACGTCGACAGCGGCAGCGCCATAATGATGAATGAACAGGACTGGGATGAGGCGGACCACGTAGAAGCCTGTGGCCTCACTGTCGTCAACTGACCTCTGACCCCTCATGGATTAAAAATGGCACTTTGGCTGAGACAGGAAGGGAAGCGAGACATTTTACTCTCCAGGAATTCTGGGAAATTAAGAAACTTGTTTGTTTGAAACAGGATTGTGTCTTTTTTTTTCTCTCTCTCTCTCAATGGGATTAACATGGTTCAGTGAAGATGGAATAAGGTCTGAGTGGGAGATGTTCCAAAAGAAAAACTGATTACAAAATAGAATTTGAGTCAAGGATGGAGCAGGATTTCACACAGAAGGATCTTTTATCTCTGTCGTAAATTGTGGATAGTGAACACTTGCATGCATGCACATGCTATGCACTAGCCTGGACTAACATTAGCCAGTATTGGTGAAGATTCCAGCTCTTTACACCCAACATTAGCCTGTAACTGCTATCTTTTCCATTCGTTATTGTTGTGACTGGACGTCTGACACTTCTAAAAGCTAGAAGGTTACTTTTCCCTGGTCCCTATCTTCCTGTAGCATTGCTAAAAAAAAAAAACAAGAAAAAAGAAAACTCCAAACATGGCTGCTACAGGAAGGAAGCACTTGGTGAAAGACTTTAACCATTTCATCACCTGTTACCTGTGCCGAGGTTACCTGATTAAACCGACCACGGTCACCGAGTGCCTGCACACCTGTGAGTGAAACAACAGAGTTTGACGTCATATTGTTCGCTTGGAATTGTCCCACCATGCATTTTGTAAACACATCATTAGCTTGTTACCTAACACGTAGTCTATAGTCACGACGTTCCACTTGCGGGATTGTTCAGGTGCCGCCGGAAATTCTGCCGGATGTCCTTCATTTCGTCCCGGATGTCCATTACTTTCCTCTTTCTTTGTGTTGGCATTTTAAATTCTGGTGGACTTCTGAGGACTATGGTTAACTGCTCCTCAGATCTCTGCAGGGTAAATCCAGACAGCTAGCTAGACTATCTGTCCAGTCTGAGTTTTCTCACACATGACTAAAACATATTATAGAATTGGCAATAAACTAGAGGACGTTTTTCTCCCATCCCGGTAAGCTGTGTGGACTAGCAGCGCTATGGAGGAAGGTCTGGCAATGTGAAACTAGCTAGCACGCTAACCTACAAGCAAGTGAGTTAACAAGCAAACTATCTGCAAGAGACTGGCCTCCTGCGGAAAACGCTCCCATAGGTTCCCAATAGTTTGTTCGAGCAGCATTTACGTCTCATGTTACGTAGGAATATAAAGGCGGCGCCCTCTAGTGGCCGTAGTAATTATAACGGGAAGCATAGGACATAATGGGACGAAGTATAAGAGCACCAAGTTCCATGTAAGGAGGTTGGGTCAAACAAACACGAGCTACGTCACATTCAGCGTCACGTGCAAAACCGAGATGAGGCAACGTCTGATTTGAACCCAAACCACAAACTGTTTTTCTTCAACTTTCTGAGTAGTTTTGGTTCCTTAAACATAAGCAAAGTGCAACCGTTTCACAACGTTAAAGATGTGTTTTAAACCGCGACCGTTTACGTTCTCTGGTTTAGATATGAAGACAGAAAATGCTCCCGTGGGTCGTATTACAGGGTAGGAATGAACTCCCTATATCGTCGTATGGTTTGGAGGATTTGTTGATCTGCAAGCAAGCTAAAATGCTAATGAGCGAGCTAGCAAGCTAACTAGCAATGCCCCAGGCAGGTTTCTTTCTTTTATCGGAATACTTAAATAAGATGGCGTCAAACTGTCTAGACAAATTGTTCCCATCGGAGATACTAATTGAAACCCAATAAAATATGTTCATGTTGTTTTCTCTGCAGTCTGTAAGAGCTGTATTGTGCAGCACTTTGAGGAGAGCAATGACTGTCCTAAATGTGGCATTCAGGTGCACGAGACCAATCCACTGGAGATGCTCAGGTAAAATGTACTTTCTCTTCTCTCACTTTGTCCTCTCTTTTATTTGAATGAGCTTCTTTTTTCTATTTCATTGGTAGTTTGTCACCCTCAAGCCGCCTACACATGATGGGTGGCAAAACTGCACTGCGCTGGCTGTTCCATGGATTTGCTATGGGGAGAGCGGTGCCGCCCAATTAAGCGCTGCGCTACCCTTGGCGTCGCTGACCGCTCAGATTTGCGCCGAGTGCTGCACTCAAAGTTCATATTATATATCTTTGACCTAGTTGCTGCTGACCTTTCAAGGTGCAACCATGGGCGAAACCAATTCCAGAACGTTCCAGCGCTGCGTTTTGCCTCTTTGTTCTGCGCCCTACCTCGCGCTTTTGCCGCGGATCACGTGTAGGCGGCTTAAAGCTCACTCTCTTTCTTCTTTAAGGATCTTTCTCTTCATATTAAAGACACTCTTGCTAAGTTTTTAAAATGACATTTATTACCACAAATTTAATTCCATTCACCTCCATTGTATTAGCGACCTCCTTGGTCCACCTGTTATTGTTCTCAATTTTGATCATCTCATCCTTCTCTTTTTAAAATATATTTGTCTCTTTATACTTCCGCTTCCCTCTTATCTTAATTACCACCTATTCATTCTTTTCCTGATTTGTCATCTGCTTTGACTTTTACATGTTTGACCTTTCAACCGTCACTACCTTCAACTACTCATCCTCGTAACTCCTGTCCCTTTAAATCCTCTTCTTCCTCTTCGTGTTCTCATCATCCTCCTCTCCCTCCGACCTCCTTCTCATGCTCTTATCGCTCCGAATTCTCAGGTTGGACAACACCCTGGAGGAGATCATTTTCAAGCTGGTGCCCGGACTCAGAGAAAGTGAGTTAGCCAGATGGTTTCATCAATCTGTCTCCTCAGTTTGCAGTCCGTGTTTAATTATGTGACTATTCATGATGGGGTAGGAAAAATAATTTAGTAAACGACAGCACTCCAATCACATTTATTCATTACAAGACATGCAAAGATTTTCTTAATACGCATGAATGGCCTTGTAAGTAAATGTTGTGGGTTATATGCATTTAAACCAGTGTGGGGAAACAGCAAATTACATATGGGCAAAGAAAGAACACAAACATATTTAATCAGAGTGATTCTATCAGATTAAAAATCACAAAATGTCAGCTCTCTTATGACACTCATTAGTGTCTTTGCTTTGACAAAGCATCCTTTTAGTATTTTGCATACTTCTTATTCTTGTTCTTTTTGGCTGTTTTTGATGCTCATTCAACCGTTTCAGTGCTACAAATACCTATTATACATTGACACATATCTATGGTTTCTGGCAGCAGTCTGTTGTATAATGTCTATAAATACATTGTAGCATCCACCTAGCAACACCCTAACAATCACCAAGAACATCTTGGCCGCCACTTGGCAACACTGTCACCAAGAGTGCCTTAGCAATCAATTAGCAATACCCTAGCAACCAACCTAGACACCCCAGCAACCACATAGCAATACCCTAATACCCATCCAGAACTAAAGCTTTGACTCGCTGCCTGAATCTGATTGGGTCTGACCTGACCATGCTGTATTTTCTCAAAATTCCCCAAGGCTTGGGTCAGGTTCATGCTGATTTTCTGGTGTTTTCTTTCTTTCTTTCTTTCTTTAAATGCAGACCTTATAGTCTTATGTATGGACTGTCTAACGCTGTGCATGACCGCCCATTTAACTAACATGCATGGAAAAAATAGCAGTGGAAATTCTCAGGCTCAGGTCAGGCTTGGACCGAGGATCGGTCACATAGCTCTACCAAAAACACATCCTAACTACGAGCAATGCCTTAGCCACAACCTCCATATGAACCCATCTCAGTAATGCAATACCGACCTCTTAGCAACCAACCTATCAATTTCAAAATCCACGTGAGATTTAATCTAATTTAGCACAAAGATTTAAATTATGCAAACATTATGTTTGTGGTAGTATTTGTCTAACAGTCTCCTCATTGCCATGTTTAATATTTATGCCCAGTAGTCTTAACGTCAATTATATTGTTTAATATTTCATAATTGCATAATGAGTTCTTAAAATGTTTTATTTTTTATTAACACTGCGTATGGAAGCTAGTAAGTAATCAGACCTGGGTTCCAATATTTTAGAGAGGTGGAAGCTGAAGAGTTAAACAAGGTGAAAATGCACAACCTTCTCTCTGCAGCGCAGCCAACAAGAAGCCAAGTCAACATGTCTAACTAAAGCTGTGATGCTGCTATAATTTTATGATGCCATAACTTCACCTCCACTGATGGAGCACTCTGGCAGTCGGAAGATGGAACTAACATCATATATTTTAGTGGGGGCTCGGCCAAGTGGTGTAAAAATCAGCGCCATATGAAATCTGTTTTATATTTTTTGAAGAGTAGACTTCTGTGTTGTTTTCTTTACCATACTTGTCATTTCCAAAATCAAGCCATCCTGTTTCTTTTGATCGCTCATTAGAGGCAAGAACATACTTCAAGTGTGGAATAAAACAAATGTTTATTCACAGACAGTATGAACACAACATTGCAATGTGACTGACTGGTCACAAGTTTCATTAAACCGCCTACTCACTTATCATTAGCCTCACTCAGGAAACCAACAAAAAGCATCAAATGTAAAGTTATTTAAATGCTTGTCTAGGTTGCACTATATTTCCAAATGAGGCTGTTGTGACAAGATATTAGCCATATGCTCCTAGTATGACGTACGTAGATAGTGTATCTTTTGTATAATCTATTTAGTGCCGATGGCTCTAATACCACAATACGTTCCCCAAGCCTAAAAAACAGTTCTGGCAAGGCAGTATGCACTTTCATCTAGCCTTTATAATGAGGTTTCCTGTATATGAACTATGTACAAATGAACTTTCGAACTCAAAGGCAGGGTTGGTTACTATTTCCATTCTACACTTTTTTATATATTGTTTGAAATGGTCTTTACACCCCGAAAGCAGTAAATAACTTATGGGCTAGGGCCCTTAGGAGATGCTACTTTCAAATCTTTCAAAAGCTAATGCTAGATTAGAATCACCCTTTCTTCTTTATGTTTGAATGCTTCTCGGTGTCTCCATGCTGCTTGGTAACACTGTGTTTGTGTCTGTTGTGTATCTCATGTGAACCAGAAGAGGAACAGCAGGAACTTGAATTCTGGAAGAAGAACCAGCCCCGAGAAAACGGCCAAGGTGAACGGATTGTGACTCACATTATACATATGACCGAGCACTATGATTTTTGACATTTTTTTTATAAATACAGTTACTTTGTCTCTGGCTGTACCGGGAGATAATCCTGCGGGATTGTGTGTGACAATCGAGCATGTCTGTGTAATTTACACAACGTTTTTGGGAAGGAGGGAGGTCCGCTGGTAACACTATTCTTGGGAAAATTGAACTTTGTCTAATTCCTGTGATTATTAGAGGAGGCAGAAGAAGGGGAGTTTTTTTTATTCAGCAGCATGTGAATAATCACATTGTCTGCTTGTTCATGTAAATCTTGGGGATTTCAGGGAATTTCCTGCTCATACATCAGATCATACACCCCACACATGCTTTGTAGAGGGCAATAATTCAATATCATCATCTTTTAATCATATTATTATGATGTATCTTAATATACAGTTTGTCTAAATCGATACTCAATTTTTATATTCAAGAGATTTGTATGGATATTTGTGTATTTGTGTGAACGTTTGTCTCAAACCACAGCAGAAAATGTGAGGCGTCAGAGGCTCGGGCTGCCTGATGTTGGAGGCGATTATGGCGGTGGCGGTGGTGATGAAGACGACGACGGCGGCAATGAAGACTTCCACAGGAGTGACCCTCAGATAGCCATCTGTCTGGACTGCTTACGCAACACGGGACAGTCGGGGGAGAGCACTGTCACGGTGTGTGTTTTAATAATGTGTAACATTTTCCACCAAAAGTGTAAGGGACTTTGGTAATTAATAATCCTTACAAACAAGGCAGCCCTATCGTTTTTCATTAATGTTTCTTTGAAAGGAAAACATTTTAATTGGGGAAATGTTTTAGTACCACTGCTATGTTTGGAAATGCTTCCAAGCTTTTTGGAAAGTATCTAAAGTGTAAAGGTTTGAATAATTCGGGGTTTTTTTCTGGGCGAAAAAAGTACATTCATCTTTTAGCTTCCTCTCTAATTTATTCAGTGTGTAATATAATTTGTCCTTGGTCCAATTAGGATTTGATGAAGAGGTTCATCCGCTGCTCCAGTAGAGTCACAGTGGGAACAATTAAGAAGTTTCTCAGTCTTAAACTAAAGCTGCCTAGCTCTTATGAGGTAAGTAACAGATCCAATCCTCCAGATCAGAAACTACAGTTTAAAGTGATAGCACAACATTTAGGGATGTCTTGTCTTTCTATGAGATTGGACATCTTCATGTGTTTGTGTGTTAATTGAAGGTATATTGATGAGTAAGAATAACTTAGTTTAGCTCAAATGCTGGATATCAAATGGATCAAAGAGCAACGTTCCTCAAAAGCTTTGAAATAATACATTTTAACTTCCACTATGATAGATCCACTTCATCTCCATATTGTAATTAACGCATCCGTAAAGCTGTTCACTATTAAGACAGCATGTTGGTTTGCTGACTACAGTTTAGTGAACTTCTGCTGCTGATGTAGTCACATGGCTGATGCAAATTCCTTCACTCTTCTACCCAATGTGCTGAGAAATGAATCGGCAAAATGCCTAAATATAGACTATGATTTTATTACTGAACTGGTGTCACGTAACCTACAATTACTCATTGTCAAATAAGGCTAACTGGCTAGCTGACTACCAGCAACATTATCAACACAGTGCATTTAAAGCGTTTATTATTAGCTAGTGCAGTGGTTTGAATAGCAACAGGCTCTGTTGACACAGAAAAATGAGACAGCACATTCAATCACATTATGTGTCAAATATATAAATACAATTTTAGTAATATAACTAACAGATTTACGCTTTAACAAAATAAACAGAACATCTAAAGAATCAAACATGGACCACTCTTAGAAACTTTATATGATATGGGCAAAAGCTGAAACTATAGCAAATGAGTGAAGGTCTCACTTGTGCGAAGAACAAAGTCAAGTCAAACTCTGTCCAAGTCAACTTTGACCCTCAAACCAGTCAGTGTTTATGAAGCCAAATGCTCATTAATATTTCATTCACATTATCATCATCAAGAGTCAGCTTTATCGTGGGATTAGAAACGCATCTAAAACTGAACCACACATTGAGCGCAGCCTCCCACACGTTACCACAGTGAACTTCCCCTTTCATTTCATGCATGACGACTGAGGTCCTTTTTATTTTCATTTCCCTTGTCAGTTTCTGTCTTGTCAGGTTTTGGCACCACATTGTCATTTTTACTCTGTTTTACTAAATTAACGTCTTTCTTTAATCCCTTTCATTTTATTTTTTTAAAACAATACTTAAATTAACTCATTTCTGATCATGTGTTTTCCGCTTTCTCCAGCTGGATGTGCTGTGTAACGGAGAGATCATGGGCAGAGATCACACTCTGGAGTTCATCTACATGACCCGGTGGAGGCTTCATGGAGAGAATGTAAGGCTGTCGCCCTCACTTCCTGTTTATGTGTGCATGTTTGCATGCTTATCTGTAGATGCACTTGTGCAGGGAAGCATTTATTTGTGTGTGAGTGTGTGTGTGTGTGTGTGTGTGTGTGTGTGTGTGTGTGTGTGTGTGTGTGTGTGTGTGTGTGTGTGTGTGTGAGAGTGTGTGCATGCGTGTGTGCATGTTATGCATTTAGCTACATTGTGGGGACTCACCTCCCCAAAGAGAGACTAAAAGTTCATCCCCAAAAAGTTAAACTTTTTATTACTTTGTTCTAAGTTAAGGTTTAGATTTAGGCTCAAGTAAAGCTCCGGGTTGTGGTTAGGCATGCTTAACAGTATGGTTAAGGGTTAGGGTAAGAATGGCAGTAAACTAGAGAGAAACTTGCAATTGTATAACATCAGCTGCAACGCCACGCAACGTTGTTAAAATTCGGTGCCAATTGGCCGTTCCCTACTTCCTACTTCCGGCCCCCTTGCTCAGACCTCACCCATCTTCAAAACTTGGCCTTTGTTTTTATCTCAACTACCCAACTGTACTGTATTATGACTGCATAGTACGACTCTATTGCAGTGCAAAATCTGTCCGCAGACAGACATATAAACATTTTATCAAATGTATAAGCTACAGGGATCTCATTGTAAACTCCTGTTGTCTGATCTCTGCGCAAATCAAAACACATGCAAAACAACATTTTCTAAAGGTTTAACTATGTCTCACTTTCCCCTCAAAAGAACTTTGCTGCTGTTTTTAAGACTGAGAAAGGATTTTCCACCTTCGTTTCCAAATATTTGCATTGAGTCTTTGCAGAAGTACAGTTGAGAACAGCTTCTCTTGTTTGCCATCGACTTACCTCTCTAACCATTGCTTGGGCAGTTCTCTCAGCAACACCTGATGGTTGCAACTGTGCTACAATAGAACCACACATTTAACAAATGACGCTTGTCAACAGAGGCCTGGCTGGTTACTGGAGTGTCTGTACAGACTGCCTACAGAACTTGAAGGCTCATCACCTTCTTTTTGAGTGTCCACATTGCCAATAGTATTTGGTGCACAAGTGTCCTTGTGCAAACAAATTATGTGATTTTGAACCCTGAATGAGTTACACATGACAGACAGACATATAAACACCTGGCAAAGTACTCAAAACCGCCTCTGTGGTAGTTCCCGCTACAGTAGGTGTCTCTATGACCACATTTTGCCACGATGACACACACACACACACACACACACAAACACACAGACTCTCAAGGTAAAATTAAAACCAGCGTCCCTGTTCCGGCTGGTAATAAACAGAATGTTCTCAGTAGGTGAACAACTACTGTGGGTGAGTTAGCTCTATTCTTTATTCTAAATAGTTTTGAAGGAAGAAAGTTTTTATTAAAAAAAATCTTTCATGACTCAGATTCTGTAAAGGATTGAATTCCAACTTCAAGCTGGCTGAAAGGAGACTTTTTTCAACACTGTTTTGGTAATTGCTGTGTTCTTTGTATAAAACCAGTCACTTTTGAAACACTTTAACATTAATGTCTTAAACATTTACACACTTAGACTCATTCTAGGCCTTAATTCTGTCCTTTTAACTACACACTGTATACTCAAGTGCCACAGGCTTACATTCGGTTTGGTTTCCACACCACTTTGAACAATGCACACTTGAGAAGTACACTCATGTAAAACCTTCAGTCAACTTTTTTGTTACAGAATTCCAGTTGACAACATTTTGCTTAGACTCCCTAGATTCTTTTAAGTGTTGTAGATCATTTTGACTTTAAGAAATGTGAGAAACTGTTATGGATGCACAGGGCAAAAAATATTCATCAAGTTTCCTTTGAATCATCACAAGAATGAATGACTTTTCGTGATTATCAAAGTTTAATATTGACTAGATAAGAACAGATTGACAGTTGAGTTTAACCTAATTCTAAGCTTAACCCTGAAACAAAAACTTAACCCTCAAACTCTTGTTAACGAAATGAGGACTAGATCACATGTCGTTACTTTCAAGGTCTAAAATGGTCATTGACTTGACAGCACTCTTAGCCTAAAGGCATTGGGGTCATCAGTCCTCTCTGTGGTTCAGCAGGTCAGTGTGTGTGTGGCCACACATACGGTATAGTATGCACTTGCTTGTGTGTGAATGCTTTCCTTCCTGTACATGGCGATGTGTGTGTGTGTTTACATGAGTGATTGGTTAATGAAAGGTCCCGCCCAGTTGTGGACAGCGATTGAGGAGCGCAGACAGCTGGCACCACAGGAGGCATCAGATACAGTTGGAACCAGATATTTACATACACTTCAGAAAAAAAGGAAGGGAGAGGAGAGGAGGATGATGGGAGGAGGAGCAGGGCAGAGAAGAGGTAGTCCGTATGAAGTGAGAGACGTAGAAAGTCTACACTTTCTCAGTTACAGCTGCACTAAACGTGTCCACTTGAAGGAATAACATGACTACAACAGAGTCATTTGCTTCCACATTATTTCCTCCACACACAGGAATCTTATATTTATAGATGTTCTGTACGTTCTTTTGGGAATGGGAATTAAAACATTTTATTTACGTATTATTCCTGGTCATTATATAATCATGCGGCACAACAAAAGTCAACCATTCTCCAAATTACTGCTTGATAAAGTAAATTTCTAATCTAAAAAAAAACCCTAATCAGTCTTATAGGCAGAAAAACAGAACAAATCGCCGTCTGTTTTGTATCAACACAGACACAGTTTGAACTGACATCTTTCTTATATAATAATGCGATACAGATTGTCTCTTTAGCTTAAACAGATTGTAGGTCATGTCATTTTCCATCTGGGCCTTAATCCCGTATGGAAAGTTGTGGACACACAATACGTAAACACTGTGTTACACCAGGGATTGTGACGTAGATTTGTACTTACGATGCACGACAGATCAGAGCAACTATTGGCAGAACTTGGTTTTTGGTTACTAGGTGAGCACATTTTGCCACACAAGAAGATGCTTTTTATGCATCCGTGTGGAGGATATTACGTCTAAAATAAGGCCCTAAGGCCTATAAAATCTGACTCTTTTAGATGGATTCAAGTTTACCAGAACACAAGGATCAATCTGAGACAAAGAGTTCAGTTGAGCAAGTTTACTGAAGTCCAGCATTTAAGTTAAACACACGTGTGGTTACACAAAAAGGATCCCTGGCCGCAGACAAAAATATTCAGGTTCACTCAGTCCCTCTCAAATTGTGAACCCCCTCTGACCATATTCCTAATCTTTTTATCTTCTTCCTTGATGGCATCATCCTCTGTCTCCGAGCAGATTTCTTAAGTTCTCACACACACACACACACACACACACACACACACACACTGACCCAAGAGCCACCCCATGCCGTTCCACCTCTCCGTCTGGCACTAAAAAACAGCTTCTAACATACACTTTACATTCTTGAACTATAATGTAATCACAGCTTAACATAACCATCTGTGTGTCCGAACCTACGTCTCATGACCACACACAACTCCCATATATTATAAACTTTTATACTGAGAATAACACATCTAGTTTTGAAATATTTCTACACGTGCCAGCGGCATCCGTGGCCAGAGGCATTACTTTTTCGTGTTGTCCGTGCGTTGTGAACACCATATCTCAGGAACGCCCCCATGAGGAGTTCTAAGTAATAACAACAACACTGTCGGCGCATCCACATGACGCAAGCCTTCGGGGATCGCGCACCACAAAATAGAAAGAATTCCTAGTAGTTAGATAGTTTACATATCTGTCTAAATCTGTGTTAGTCAGCACTTTTCCTTTGCTTAGGAAAATCCAAATCCGTATCAAGATGTTGATTAGACAGCATGATTATTGCACATGTGTGCCTTAGGCTGGACACAATAAAAGGCCACTCTAAAATGTGCAGTTTTACTGTATTAAGGAGGTCCGGGGGGGTCTGAAAAGCAGCCAGTATCTGGTGTTAGGGATAGGGTTACGTTTCATCCCTCTCTCTCGACCTCTTGACCTGACTGTAATTCATCGTTGTAACCGACTTGAGTGGGCAAATGCTCACATTCAGTGGCGTCTGTTCTATTCACGGATAAACCCTAACCCTAACACCAGATACTGACTGGTCCCCGCCCCCCCCAATACAGTAAAACTGCACATTTTAGAGTGGCCTTTTACAGTCCTTCCAGAAAAATGCAGAGTATTTTTGTGATTGTTGCGGGCAAAAATCCTTGATTATGTGGCACGTTTTCTTAAAAAATGCGATGGAATATGCGGGATATATATGCAATTTTATGCGAGGAAATTGCGGGAACTTGCAAAAAAGAATTCCCACTCCTAATACGTCACAAAACCCATTACTGACCTGTTCAAGAGCAGTAAGACGACATCCGTGTCTGACCTCAGTCCCTTTTCTTTTTTCAGCACTCTCTAACTAGGAAACCAATGGTTATCTGTGTTTGTCTTTGCAATTGGGTACTGACTGAAACATTTCGTAGGAATTCCTCTGGTTTTCAGCCCTGCTTCACCTGTAGCAGTACTCCTGCTGCTGTTGTCCTTTCTCAGCGTTGATTTAAAACGCTTCACTTGGCAATGGCTTGAATGTAACGCACGTTAATATAAAATTGACGTTAATATAAAATAGTCGATCACTACAGCTTTAAGGGAATGTCTGCAGGATGACAAACATTTGCTAGTTTTATGTGTGGCAGATGCCGTGTAGAAGTCACATTCACTTGATTTGAAGGCTCTGAATTTGAATGTATTCAAAGCACTGAATTTGAACACGAGACAATGCCTTTTTCAGAGTCAAATGAGTTGGTTTTTATTACCTAGCTCCATTTTGAGCTTAATATCTTTTTGTCCGTGTTTTCTTCACCTCTGTTCTGCCCACCACCCGTGTTCCAAAACAACAGACCGGAATCAGTCCGTCAGAATTATTTATGTCCCTCCCGGTGAGTCAGAAGGATAAACACCAGGAAATTATTTTTGAATCCAGTTTGAACCGTCTGCTTAAGGACGAGGTAGGGAGGGGGAGTGACGGAGAGGGCGACAGAGACAGATTGAAGCTTGAGAGTCAGGCATGGAGACAGAAGAGGGTGAGAAAGAAGATACGAGTCATTCGTCAGTCTCATCCTTCTGACAACTCCGCAGCTGGACTTCATTTTATTCCACCGACGCCGAGAAAAATTGAGGCCAGTCGGGACGGCTGCACACACACGGCATTTTGGGACGTCATTTTGTCACAACAGGAGTCACACAGCCTTCTGATTGCCACCATGGTTATTTAAGAAAACAAGACTCAATGTACCTGGGGAATACTGATTACTGTCCCTACTGTGAACTCGCTTTGAGGTCCGTCATCGCTGCCTGGCAGTTAATTATATCATTCAGCAACTAAGATGTTAGCTAACAAATCCTTCCAAAATTAATAGATGAGATAAATGATTTGTCAATCTTTCTCTAATTTAAAAAGCATCACAAAAGGCATACTACCATTGAATCTTTTGTCCCAGCAGCCCTGTCTCCATTAAAGCAAATATGTTTTGGAAAATAAATAAATTTCCAACTCAACTATGTTGGAATTGGAACAAAGTAATTTTTCTTTTAATTTCAGGAAATGCGACATCCTATTACAGCCCATACAGGAGAAGGTTGATGGGGTAGGGAAGGATGGTGGTTCAGGTTTAATATTCAAAACATTTCAAGGGATCATCTTTCCCTGTTCCCAGTTCTAATGGATTACATTAGATTGTACAGGTGTACCTAATAAAATGACCGTGCTCTAACTAAGCCAATGATAGAAACACATCACGCACCAAATCAGCCACTTCTATAAACCAAGGGAAAATCTGTGTTGACAATAATATAGAAGTAAAGAGTGAATATAGTAAATATTAAAAGGATTTTAAATGTGCTATAGCATACCAATCTATTTAACAACCTTAGATTCAGTATTAAAAAAAATGTATTATCGGCTACACAATACTCGGCTAAAATGGAATACAAAATGACACAAAATGGGCTAAAATCAATATGTGTTGTCATATGATCAACATCTTAACAGTAACAGTAGGTAGGAAGAGGCAAGTGGTGATAAAGAAGACAGAGCCTCTTGACCTGACCCCGACTGTCCAGATAAAAGGTCCTAAACGACATACCGCAGTCTAAATGTCAGATGGTTGTGTTGGGTCTGTGCTTACTCTCTTCAGACAAAAAGGTCAAATCCCTCTCAGATTAGATTAGAAAGCGTAATCCCATCGTTTTTAACCACAAAATGTGTTTCCGAGATCAGCCGAAGCTGTGACGGACTTGTTCCACTCGTCCTGTAATTGAGAGCAATGGATTCACCTCGTTAGCGCTGATCAGTTTCAGGTGTTGGCAGCGTTTGTTCAGAAGTAGGAAAGTTTCTGGCCTGAATGATGGAACAAAATTTAAGAATGAAACCCAAAACATTTTTCCTACACCTTCAAGCAAGTGCTCCATCCAGAGAAAGGTGAACCTCTTCACAACCTCAAACACAGGAATTTAAAATAAGGCTTTTTTTTGTAGGATAAGTCTAAACAACACAAGGGAAAATAGTGCCTTAAGATGTTTATTGGAGAACATAAAATCCATACAAACAAATATACTAAAAGATCTACAACGAACAAAATTATAAACGCAACACTTTTGTTTTTGCCCACATTTTTCATGAGCTGAACTCAAAGATCTAAGACTTTTTCTATGTACACAAAAGGCTTATTTCACTCAAATATTGTTCACAAATCTAAGTTAAATCTGTGTTAGTAAGCACTTCTCCTTTGCCTAGGAAAATCCAAATCCGTATCAAGATGCTGATTAGACAGCATGATTATTGCACAGGTGTGCCTTAGGCTCCCGTTTGGACTACTGTAACTCACTGTATGTTGGATTGGATCAGTCATCCCTTCGTCGGTTACAGTTAGTCCAGAACGCAGCAGCTCGACTTTTAACCGGGACTAAAAAGCGTGACCATATTACACCGGTTTTGGCCACGCTCCACTGGCTTCCTGTTTGTTTCAGGATTGAATTTAAAATTGTATTAATTGTTTTTAAGATCTTAAATGGGTCTTCGCCTTCTTATTTATAAGAGCTCCTACATGTCCACACGCCAGTCAGAGCACTGAGGTCGTCCAATCAGATGCTCCTCGATGTGCCCAGATCCAGGTTAAGAACCAAAGGTGACCGAGCCTTTTCAGTGGCTGCTCCAAACCTCTGGAATAGTTTACCTATTCATGTAAGAACAGCTCGGACCATTGAAACGTTCAAGTCCATGCTTAAGACCCACTATTATTCATTGGCTTTCAATTCAAGTTGAGTTTTGATATCTTGACAGTATTGACCTTATTCTTTTTCTACTGTCAATTATTTTGTATTGTACATCGTGCCTTGTTTGTGTTTATTGTTTCGTTGCGTTTTGGAGCATGTTAAGCACTTTGGTCAACTGAGGTTGTTTTTAAACGTGCTATATAAATAAAATTGAATTGAATTGAATTGAATTAGGCTGGCCACAATAAAAGGCCACTCTAAAATGTGCAGTTTTACTTTATTAAGGAGGTCCGGGGTCTGAAAAGCAGCCAGTATCTGGTGTTAGGGGTAGGGTTATGCGGTTTATCCCTCTCTCTCGACCTCTTGACCTGACTGCAGTTCATCGTTGTAACCGACTTGAGTGGGCAAATGCTCACATTCAATGGCGTCTGTTCTATTCACAGGTGAACCCTAACCCTAACCCTAACACCAGATACTGACTGGTCCCCCCCCAATACAGTAAAACTACATTTTAGAGTGGCCTTTTACAGTCCTTCCAGAAAAAAAAATTGCAGGAACTATGCAAGCCCCGTATATTTTGCGCGGAAATCTGTAATTTATGCGGCGAAAGTGCGCCGTATTTGAAACATTGGCTGATTATGCATTGAATTATGCAATCGCATAATCTCGTTTTTCTGGAGGGACTGCTTTTATTGTGGCCAGCCTAAGGCACACCTGTGCAATAATTATGCTGTCTAATCAACATCTTAATATGCCACACCTGTGAGGTGGATGGATTTTCTCGGCAAAGGAGAAGTGCTCACTACCACAGATTTGTCGACAATATTTGAGTGAAATAAGCCTTTTGTGTGCATTGAAAAAGTCTTAGATCTTTGAGTTCAGCTCATGAAAAATGGGGGCAAAAACAAAAGTGTTGAGTTTATAATTGTGTTCAGTATATTAATAGAAGCTCTTGGTAAGTTAATTCTCAGCAACTGTGGATTTCCCCATTGTGGGATTATTAAAGGATTTTGTATCTAAGGCAGAGAAAAACCTAGATGTAGTTAATTGCAAGAAGACATTTCATCTAATTTCCCTGAGTAAGAAATGAGTACGCAGACTGGCTGCTGTATTACTTGTATAATTTATTTCAAATTTTAGCTTTGGGATTAGATAAAAAAATGCATTTAAAAAGTTTGTGTGATGGTTGAAACAACAGTGGTGGCATTTCGTCCTTTGCTCTTCATCGACAAGAGTTATACTTCAAATGCACGCTAGCTAGCGTCTCACGGGCTCTCCCAGTGCCCTTCTAGTTCCTAATGATCTTCTGGACCCCCACCCCTCCCCCGAGCTTTCCTTTAGCATTGCATTTCGGCCAAAATTTCCACTTCATCAGCACTTTGGTTCATGACAACAGATTACAAAGGACAGGTGTCCTGATTTCCATGAAATGTGTTGTGAATATTCAGGGTCCCCAGGGGAGGAACATTTTGGGCATTGCATGAGCTTTAGTGCAACACCAGAGGGGAAACATTACAGTAGAATATATTAAATATGAAAATCACACAACCCTGAAGGATATGAACTATGCAAAAGCAGTTAATACAGTAATTTTTGGCTGAACCTAACAGTTTGACAGCAAATTTAGTTATCAATTTTTTCACCCTTGTGGAGTGGTGCTGGTGCAGCAAGTTGGATGGATCTACGATTATGTCATTTTGCACCAGAACAAAATGCCTTAAATGTAGCTGACAGCTGAACAAAATATGTTTTAGTGCAGTATATTTAAATTGTTTTGGAGACAGAGATGCTGAGTGAAAGAGTGTCAGAGATGCAGATTACAGAGGCACAGTGACAATGTGGTTAGGTTGGATTCAGTGTTCATTTGTTTTCTGAGGCATGATGCAGCAAAATGCAGAAAGCTGGAGGAGATGACAGCAGCTGTTCTCTGCAGCACCGGCAGCCTCGAGCTGCCAGAAATAGGAGACTGACTCCACAAACAGGAGACACACACGCTTCACTTTGCAGCCACTCTGACAAACACTTGCTGTTTTTCTTATGAAAAGGGAATCTCACATCTTTTGACTGTTTTTAAGATGTGCTTAACAGCCTTAGGAGGCAGGAATGTATGAGCAGCTTTGACATTTCTATTATTTAAACACAATGATGGATGCATTACTGAACGAGCCTACAGGCCACGAGCCTGGCCCACACAGGGGCCTGAGAGTTCACGCGTCCCCTGGGCCAAGACTGTTAACCGGGATGGGAGCAAAACATGCTCTGGTTTATTGGCATTTCTTTAAACCATTTCAAATCGTCTTGAGCGGTGCCGGACGGAGCCACGGTGCCTCTGCAAAATAGCCTTGGGAAGGAACTTGTTTTGGTGGAACATGTGTACGTTCAAAGGTTGTTTTAGTCGTGCAACAGAAAACTCAGATTGGACAGATAGTCTAGCTAGCTGTCTGGATTTACCCTGCAGAGATCTCAGGAGCAGTTAACCATAGTCCTCACAAATCCACCAGAGGTTAGAACGCCAACACAGAGACAGAGGGAGGTAATGGACGTCTGGCCAAAAAGGACATCCGGCAGAATTTCCGGCGTCACCGGACCAATCCGCGAAATGAAGTTGTGGATACAGACTTGATCCAGTCTGAGACGGCAATAGACCTTTTACACGGCAGACACGTTAACACGTCATAGTAGGAAAAGCACAGGTGTATTCAAAACCATTAATGATGGCTGCATTCCACTTAGGAGAGGTCCTGGTATTGTGCATGCTGACTCACTGAAATAGCTTACTGGGACACTTGATTGAATTGAGCCATCGTTAAGGTTATCAATTACAGCTGTGAATTTTCCTACTATGACAAGTCAAAATGTCTGCTGGGAAAAAGGTCCATTTTGAGAGAAAACCAGATCCAAAATGAGGTGTTAGTCGGGAGACAAGCAAAGAGAAGTAGCAAAAAACTAGCGATTAGAAACCTCTAGAAACTTGTTGGTCAGAGGTTCTATACCGTGACTGGTAATAACTGGCAATAATCTGGTGTTGAGTCCCTGGAAGCCACAGGTAATGAGGAGATAGGATCCAGGTGTGCAGGATAGGATTCACGTCATTTCGAGGAGACAGACTTCCTCACGTTTTTAACACACTTTGCATTTCTTTGTTTGAAAACAGCCGTATGATTACAGTGTTTGTTTCTGATAGCTGATTACATTCTTGGTCCAAGTTACCCTGATAAAATATGATTTTAAGTCTGTCATTGTCATCATGTTAAACGTTCTTTGTTTTGGAGTGCAGGTTATTAATGCCTTAAACATCAGTGAGTGACAGATCCATCTGACTAACATAATTTGAAGGCTTTGGTAGCATTTGCTAGGAACAGTTAATGTGTTGTGTTGATCACAGAAAATTGTTGATTTAAAAGTCATTTCTGTAAGTCCAATAACAATAACCTGCACGGCTGCAGTGATCACATTTTGTCTGTTTTTCTGCCTCTGGCGCAGCAAGATGATGATTAATCCCGCTCCCAATGCTCTGGTTGGTTTTCCATTCACAGAAACAGCTGAACACCAGACCCATTTCAATCACACAAACGAGATCTGACACTGATTGTTCTGAAACATGTAGGATTTGAATAATCTTGACATGAATGAGCTGAAAGCAACACATCCAGAAAGTAGACTGTACCATTGGTCAAAGGGATTTTATAATTTTTCTACACAAAGTTATGCCATCTGAAAAATGATGCACTAAAAAGTACACAGGCTTTGTGTTGTCTCTAATTAAAAGCTAAATTACATTTTGATAAACAGGCTTACCTCTGGATTTTTTTCATATGCTCCAGCAAACCTAAAAGAAAGAGTGGCTTGTTCCACACACTCAGTTCTCTGCGTTTCATATCGAATGATAACCTTTTCAATTGAGCTTCAGCAGAGCGAGCAGCAGCCAGACCTTGATTACTTTTTTTCTCATATGGCTCTTCTGCATCAGGCACTTGGCTTGTGTTCCTGCAGAGCAGAGCCAGGTGGATCCTGGACACGTTAATGGAAATAGGGTTTACATTCTTCTTTAATTCAGGAAACCGATGAAAAAGGAGTCGCCCGGTCTGTCAATGGACAGCCGAGCTTCAACTAACGGGTTGAAAAGTTGGGAAATGTATCTGGCTCGATATGGCTGCAAATCTAACTGAGATTTATTCTGCACAGGCACTTTCACAGCCTCAAGAATGAATATGATACTTTGAAACCCTCTTTATGTTTCCTCATTTTTATAAATAAAATTGACAACCTTTTGGCCTAAACCACTTAAAAACATTAAACTTTTTGATCACATCTCTCTAAGTTGCTCCTGTTGACTGTTCTGTTTAAAGGGTGATTTTAAACCTCTTAGAGGGTTTATTAAAGAATTTTATGGTATGGACCTTGACATGATGTGACCAAATATGAGATTATATATGCATTTCTAAGCTGAACAAACGCTGTTATTGAGCCTAATAGGTTTTATGAGGAGTTTTATTTTTCTAATTTTTACTGATTTAGTATTTTCTAAATATGACACAATATTTGTGACATTTAGCTAACACTTGCCTCATTTAGGTTGTGTGTGTGTGTGTGTGTGTGTGTGTGTGTGTGTGTGTGTGTGTGTGTGTGTGTGTGTGTGTGTGTGTGTGCGTGCATGCGTGTGTTTCAGCATGCCACATTGTATCGAATTAAATACATGCTGTGACAACTCTTCTTGCACCTTATTAAAACTTCCTCAAAGTCTGTTCAATCTACCTGATAACCTGCTTACAGAATGTTCTAACTTTGTGGGATGTGATTACATGTTTGTGTAATTATTCCTCTCTGTGTTCCAGCAGCTGTGTGGTGAACGTTTCTCTTCCCTGAAACAGTTTCTCTTTTTTCTGTCTCTCCCTCAGACGTATCCCATGGTTCTTGAGTACCGGCCACGAATCGACTTTGGCTGAACCCCCGGCTGCAAGAAGAGGACCACACACACACACACACACACACACAGGCATATGCAGACATACATGACAAGTATATAAAACATTAGAAATGTGTACATTTGCACATGGATAAACACAAAACACACAACATACACATACACTTGCCCACCATGTGCAGAGAAAGAGATTTAAATGTATTTTTGTACAGCCAATGATGAAGTGCATACGTTGTCATGCTAAAGAGGTTTTATGCTACATAGAATAATATATGCTATAATATATGATATTTTTAAATGTATGTCCCTGTGCCTAAAAACCTGTCGAGGTCAGAAATGAAGTATGACCATATCTTCACTTTGCCTGTCTAACTGTAGATTAAATGTTGATTTTCTACTGTTGATGGCTGTTTTTATGTTCATGTCTCTGCCGTTTGATCACATCTACTGTCACTATCTGAAGGCTAACACAGTGGTTCCCAAAACTAGAGGGGTGCTGGGTGGGCGGAGTTATTATATTAGGCGCGACGCCGCTAAATATGAATAAATAATGCATAGTTTTGCTGCACTGCTAGTGAAGTATAGACACGTTTATAAAAAAAAATGGTAGGACCCGAAAAGCTTCCTCCTCCACCCTTTCGGACAAGAGTATTTATTTAAGAGTATTAATTTATTTTCCTTATTCTTGCTTTTTCTTTTTTCGTAGTGAACTGCTTTTGTGTCTTGTATTTTAAGTTTTTTTTGGTAATTCTTTTGTATGTTGTTTGAAATAAACTAGTCCTTCAAACATTCATTCAAAGGATTGCCAGGTAAACGTAAAGCAGATGATGAAGCCACACCATAAAACTATCACAACTACCAAAACAAAGGCAAGGCAGGGCAAGGCAGCTTTATTTATATAGCACATTTCAGCAACAGGGCAATTCAAAGTGCTTTATATAAAACATTAAAGAGCAGTTAGAAAACAATTAAAAAACAATAATAAACAAATTAAAAACATTAAAAGACAAGAATAAAATTGATAGTGCAGTATAAGAATAAAAGTTACAGTGCAGTATAAGAAATTAAAGTTAATAAAATAGATTATTTAAAGAAAAGCAACATCAAAAAGATAGGTCTTTAGCTTAGATTTAAAAGAACAGAGTTGCAGCGGACCTACAGGTTTCTGGGAGTTTGTTCCAGATATGTGGAGCATAAAAACTGAATGCTGCTTCCCCCTGTTTAGTTCTGACTCTGGGGACAACAAGTAGACCTGTCCCAGACAACCTGAGAGGTCTGGGTGGGTCATAATGTAGTAACAGATCAGAAATGTATTTTGGCCCTAAACCGTTTAGTGATTTATAAACCAGTAAAAGTATTTTGAAATCAATTCTTTGAGGCACTGGAAGCCAGTGTAGAGACTTCAGTACTGGAGTGATGTGATCCACTTTCTTGGTCTTAGTGAGAACTCTGGCAGCAGCGTTTTGAATCAGCTGCAGCTGTCTGATTGATTTTTTAGGGAGACCTGTAAAGACACCGTTACAGTAGTCAAGTCTACTGAAGATAAAAGCATGGACAAGTTTTTCCAGATCCTGCTGAGACATAAGCCCTTTAACCCTTGATATATTTTTAAGGTGATAATAGGCTGATTTTTTAATTATGTTAATGTGGCTTTTAAAATTTAGGTCTGAGTCCATGACTACACCAAGATTTCTTGCTTTGTCTGTTGTTTTTAACATTGTCGTTTGAAGCTGAGCGCTGACTTTGAATCGTTCCTCTTTTGCTCCAAAAAAAAAAAAAAAAAAAGGCAAGAAAATACTTAGTGTTGCACACATTTTCATCTAATCCCTACCATACACTTAGACTTTGAACATACTTTGAAAACACAAAAAAAAAAGTCTAACTCCATCTCACATCTAAAGAAAATCATCTCACATCTAACATAGTCTGTCATAATATGTAAAGACTGGGGATCTTGAAGGGTCACACATTGCAAGACTACAACTAGATTCGATTTGAAACATTTTACCAAGTTAGCTAGCTACCGCTAGCATTAGCTGCTAACTTAAGGGAAAGTCTGCAGATTTTCTGTTCTGCCGTACATGCAGATGAATGTCTCCAGTACCCAGAAGCCTGCGTTTTTCCACCGGTAAAACTCCCGTTGGATGACGCGCTTCAGAAGGGAAAATTTGCAACTTTCCCTCTTTAAGGTTTAGCTTAGTGTGGCGTCACAGCAACCATAAACAACAGTGTCTCTAGCCGTTTGCTGCTTCCTGTTTGGTGCTGGAGGGAGCGCACCCATTGGTTGTTGACAATGTTCACATGATTTAACTTCACTACCAAGACTTAAAACTTACGATTATATCAAACACGTTTGATTTTGTCTGAACGGCCAGACGGGAAAGAGACTGACTGGGAATAAGTTTTATGACCACCTTACACCAAAACATTAAGACGACGGGAGCTCGCTTGTAAAGTTGTTTGGTTTAAGGTCGGCATGAGGAAACGACTGCCAATCTCTTATTCAAATGAAAACTGCACCTCACCATCTAATTTTTTCTCTCTCTCGCCCCTTCACAGAGAAGATACTTATTTTTACAAAGAGTATTTTTACACATTTAATGGGTTGGGGGGATTTGGGAACCACTGGGCTAACACAACAGGCTTAGCTGGATCTAATGCTCCTCTGTACATCATATCAGTCAGGTATCTTCGCTTCAGAAAAAGTCTGAATAAATAGTTTTCTTCAATCTCCACCCTCTATGCAGATGATGCAATGATTTATTTAGTTGCAGACAGTGAGCATCTGCAGAATCTAATATCTTTCCATTTTTGTATACAGCCGTCAGTGCTCTCACTGTTCACTTTGGTTTTGGCGAATCACAATTCTGGGAAAACTGAGCTGTGTGGCTCTGCAACTCTCTCTCTCTCTCTCTCTCTCTCTCGCAGAGAAGCGACTGACAGTGATTGCCAGCAATTATAAGGTCTTACTTATTAAGTATAGTCTTAGTCAAGACAGTGAAATATTACTGCTTTGACTTAGAAATTGATGATTTGAGTGCTTCTTCTGTCACAGGTCATACATACCCTATCCAAAAATACACACACACACAAACAGCATGTTTTATGTGTTGCTGTGGGCTGGGTCAGACAGACGGTGCGTGCTCACATGCTCGTCCTTCCAGCTGCTTGTTTTGCCCTTGTAGTTGTTTTTTTAGGTCAGAGTTATGTAGGCCAGAGGTCCCTGTGGTTCTCTTTTTTTTGTATTATTATCCAAAAAAGTCATACATTCCACAAACAACAGAACAAATAAACGACAGACCTCACCACAAATCAGGTCTAACCATCGACCAACAACCAAACATCAAAATGATAAAATAAAAATAGAAAAAAGAAAAGGAGGAGAGAGAAAAATGCTAATAAATGAAACCAATAGATAATAACAATAATAGTAAAAAAGTAGTGTGGTTCTTTACATAATTCACAGTGTTGCTGCTGCTGACCTCTCACCCCTGGACTCTGGGTTCATATTAAAGATGAATGGGAGGCAACAGCAGATACATCTCGTCCACTTGAGTATGAATCTTCACTGGTCTGACGATTTAATAATCTTAATCCTGTCAATAGTCTCGCATTGCCAGACCTTCCTCGACTGTGCTGCGGACGAGGGACTGGTATGTGTGTATATATATACATACACATACACCAGCACATTCTCACCCAAGCACATGTCGCACATACACATTCATTCCATGTTCTCAATAAATAGCTAAAAAACAGTAAACAGCAGTTATTGCACAGAGTCCGTTTGCACTGAGGGGGCAAGGGATGTGTGTATGTTTTATGTTTGTATGTGTGGATGATTTCTGTAATATGTCCACAGCTCTGGGGAAGAATCTGTTCCGGAGTCTATTTGTGCGTGTACTGGGGGTTCTCAGTCTGCCTGCGGGGAGGGTGGTGAAGATGGAGTGTCCGGGGTGTGAGGTGTCCTGTCTGATGTTTGTTGCCATCTGAGCAGCTTGTAAAACATCAACCTTGTTGTCTACAGTCAATCAATGTTCATCATATTTTTCAGGAAAAACTGGGCTATTAGAATATTTGTGCTGTAGTGAGGTCACCTGAATGTAAAAAAAGGTTGTATGACCTTAATGACAAATAAATAAATAAAACGGAAAATGAATCTCACAGATATTTATTGATATCACACACAGAGCAATAAAAGCTAAGCCAATCCCATGTCTAAATCAGTTCCCATATGTCTTAAGTGTCGAACTGTGAAGAAATAAACATTATAACTTATACAGTTGACAAAATATATACATTTGTTCAAAAACAAGCGGCAGAAATGACCGAAAACGTGATAAAGTATGGACATCAAGTGGATACATCTTTGATGTAATAGTTTGGATTTATTGCTGGACAACTCTGAAAAGAGTCACAAGTTCCAGGCTGGATAGAAAACCTTCTGTAAAGGCTACAAAGACACCAAAGACACCCCCGTGATGGCCAACTCCTTAGCTTTTAGCAGGAAAAGTTGGTAAGCAGCTACATTAAACCGTTATCAAATTATCTAAATATTAATCAGAGGTGCCATTTGTCGTCGTGGACGATGGATCAATCAGTACATACTTGTGCTGTGCAGCCAAATGTGGTTCAAATCTACAGAGTTTTACATTTTAGTAGAGTTCCCAAAGAGTCCAACAATTTAAGATATGTCAGGATAAATTTTGGCTAAATGTGAATGAAATTAAATACAAGATGTCAAGAATATTTCCAATTGATACAGTGGTTCAGCCAAGAAAAACATAGTCTTTGGTTTAATTATTTTTACTCTTCGTAAAACTTTAATAAAGAACAAGCTGATGTCATCAGTCCATCCTGTCGCTAAACCAAAATCGGTGTGCTGACAATTAAGATCTGGATCCGAGGATGTCATGAAACAGGTTTTTTTGTCATGGCTGCTGATATGTCTTCATCTTTTTACTATATTTGTAATTGTTGTCTAGCTCTGTGTGTAATCTTTCTTTTCATTTCTTCTTGTGAGCGGAGCTGCTCGGCAACGCAAAATGAATTTCAGTGTGAACTGGCAATAAAGTTATATCCTATTGTATTGTATGTCGAATAAATAGGATAAAGACAATGGAATTTTAGATTTTTTTTTTTTTTTTTTTTTAGACTCGATTCAACGTTATTGGCATTGCACCCAAGTCGTACGTCAAAAGACAAAATCGAATTTGTGGTTTGAGTCAGAAGAACTTAATGACTCAAAGAGCTTCGGATTTCGTAAAATTGTTGTTTTAATGAAATATTAATTATATTTCTCCAATAAAATTTACTTAAATTAACTAATTTTTTTATATTAATTAAGTTCTACTGTTCCCAGTGTGCAATACAGGGTTGTGTGAACCTGTCTGTTTGTGCTGTGGGTTTGTATCTGTGTGGGTGGAGAGAGAGATAATGACTAGTATCAATACTGAAAGAACAAGAAAGCTGAGAGAAAGTGAGAGTTTCTGTCGCACTCACAACCCAACGTGCACTCTGGTTCAGTGAAGCTGCCGTACAAACACAGACACACATGAGTTTCACTTCCTCGTTTGATTCATTACAGATTGTCAGACACTGTCATTGTCATCGTTACCACTGTGTGTTCAGCCCGGTCTCATGGCAGTTTGTGTAAATGTGACGTTATTTGAATCTATTGATACGTGTTCACGGAGACGTTTTTGTCGGTTTTTACGTGGCGGACAACACGAAAATGTGAAGTAATGTATTTCAATGGGAAGCATATTTTGTGGCCACAGCACAAAATGGTAGGGAGTGATATAAAAAGCTTTTGTCCCGCGTGTTACTGTGGCGCGTCTCCCGGCATTTAAGGCGCCCTTTCCCTGTAAGGTTTTTCCTAAACCCAACCTCCGCCATCCCGTTTTTATGGCGCCTCCCCAGCGGGCCGCCTCCCGGGCTTATGGAGCATCCTTTTCGGCCGCCTCTCGGCATCCTTTCTCTGAGAAAATAACGTGACATTTACACGTAAAAAACGAGAAAAACGTCTCCGTGAACACGTATCAATAGATTAAGAATAACGTTGATATTTACACAAAATGCCGTGAGACCGGGTTGGTGTGTTTCCACTGTGTTTCATCACCATTTTGTGACATTGTGTATTTACATTTTATCCATTTAAAAAAAAGAAAATATATATAAAATATAACAAAAGATGTACACAGCCATAGATAGATCGATAGATAGATCGATAGATAGATAGATAAAGAATAAATAAAACATACCACAACAACCACAGCACAACGGTGCAACTCATAAATTGTCCAACTAGAGCCAGACAACTCATACACAAAACAAACCCACAGACACAAAAAATTAAATAAATAAAAAAATGTCACTTCCAGACAGAGAATCATCAATACAAAGCAGTCTTCCTTTCAGCCCATGCTTGTTCTAAAAAGTCTGCAAATCAAAAACGTTTCATGTTTGAATAACCAAACTAACAGATCTATATCCTGCCTCATCTCTTTTACTTCAACTTTGTGAAATAATTGCAATCTTAAATCATATGTCCAATACCAGTGTTGGTCATCTTACTTTAAAAAAAGTAATTAGTTACAGTTACAAATTACTTCTCCCAAAAAGTAATTCAGTTAGTAACTCAGTTACCACATTGTAAAAGTAATTAGTTACTCAGCAAAGTAACGGTGACGTTATTTTTTATGTTCTATCACGCTTTTACGTTCTATAACATCTTCAAATATGTTTATATTAACTGATTGAAGAATAAAAACACTATATACAGTATTTTAGAACATTTGGTATTTAGGATAGCTCTGAATGACTCAGACTCCACAGTGGACAGGGGTAGCATGTTTTCAACAACATACCTTGCAATCATTGTGTTCAGCTCGGCCTTGGTCACCTATTCCTGACCCGAAAAATCGAGCGCTGCTTGTTTTAACAGAGTGGCTCCGTCTCCTTCGCTGGAGCTCCTGCTAGCTGCATTTGGGCTCGGGGTTGGGTTAGCAGCAGCAGCAAGTGTCGCGTTAGCATGTGTTGATGTGAGGGGCTTCATAAGATTGGAGTTGCTTGAGGCAGACGTGGATAAAGTCTTTTTTCCTGGGCATAGCGTGCATGTTACATAAACATTCTTGTCTTTAATTTTAATGAGGGAGAAGTAGTGCCGGTACTTCCAGTTCGAGAACGCTACCTTTGAATGTCACTGGCTCGTCGTCATTGTCGCTGTCTTGTGTTTAGTGGTAGTCAGAGCGTGCAGTGAGACAGCGTGAGCAGGGCATCCGCCTAGCCAGCCAATCATCATCGCATTTGCACCTCGCGCTTCCTTCAACCAAATTGTAGAAACGCGGCACTCTACATTCTCAGTAATGATAACGGCGTTGCAACGATGGGAAGAGTAATTAATTAGATTACTCCGTTACTGAAAAAATAACGCCGTTATACTTAAACGCCGTTACTCCCAACACTGGCCAATACAAAGCAAAATTAACTTCATTTTCTATTTCATTGAGATCACACTAATAACACAGTCTGTCTTTCTCACTGGTGCCAGACCAACGTCCTGTTTCAATATGGAGAGGGAGTATATCAGACCACAAGTCCCCATCTCATCAGAATCTAAGTCAGCTTTATTGGCCAAGGGTTTACACATACAGGGAAGTTGGTTTATGTTGCTGTCAACGTACACAGAAATAGACATGCAGCTAAGACATGGACAACAACGCTGAACAAAGGTAAAACATAACCATTTGACAACTATGTACAGATAGAAACATATATATATATATATATACATATATATAAAGTGAAAAAAATACATGTAAGAAAATCTACTTTACAGTTTTTTTCGATTGCTAAACGACAGTGGGCACAACTGGAGTCACGTGTGCAAAACTCTAACTACAGTCTGCACAGCAGCAGTTCATGTGGACCAAACTCTAGTTCCTTTTTCATCGCTTGAACACAGTTTTCAAAACTCTACACACTTATCCCATGACTTTAACCACAACCTGCACAACACTGTAGATATACAGCACTTTGTTTCATTACTCAAACAATGCTGTCAAAACTGTTAACCATACATTCAAAACAGAATAGATTTCAGTCTGGTGCCTATCAAATACTGCTGATTGCAATTTTAGCTGAAAGCCTAAGTAGGTGTCTTATTTTAGACTAGTTAGTGAACATATATGGTATTTATACAGAGAAAGCTCAGAAAGCCTTTTTTTGTATACAAACACCAAATAAGAATGAAACAATTATACACTGTACCGTTTGAGATAAACAGGTAAAATATCAAAGATACCAACATGTCCAGGTAAGATGTCTGAGGTTATGTACACAGCTATAAAAAAAGTGAAAAACACTATATCTTTACAATAGTAAAACTGTGTTCTTACTGTTTTTCAGAAAGTAATGGAGGTGAAAGCAATAGAAACACCACATTCATTAGTATTTAGAGATGATGCAGACATCCAATGTGATGAAGAAAACTTGCCACATGATGCTGGAGAGAGGCAGGATTAGTCACACCATTATTTGGTACTGTTACGTATGTACCTTTAGTTTTTTTTACCCAGTAATTCCATAAATTACTAGAGACAAAATACTTTATTGAAGAAAACTGCTGATTTTCATTCCTTCTTTTTTACCTTATGAAAAAATTGGTATGCTATACAATCTATATTTTTTCCTTAAATAAACTGTTGAGTAGTGTCAAGTCACTCAAATTGTTCAAACTGTAAAGATGAAAAAGTTTGTAATTTCTGTATTGGTGTTTGATGCTAGTGTTTTTACCCTCAGTGTGTTCTGAGTGACAGTGTGTGTTATCTCAGTGAGGAGTGTGCATAGTGTTTGGCTGCACTGAGCCTGTTTTGCACATCTGACTCCAGTTGTGCCCACTGACGTTTAGCAATCGGAAAAAACTGTAAAGTAATTCCGTTATGACTGACTGTCAAAGTGGAAAATAAAAGAAAGTTCTTTGCCATTCATTTTTTGTGTTTGTTCATGTTTCACCCGAGCCAGGCCGTACAGCAAATATTAAAATCATATTACATCCATACAGGGAGAGTTAAAACCTAATCAAACATATGACACACTCGAATCGGATCCTTACTCGGTATCGTGTCATACACAAGTTCAGGTGTCAGAATCAATGTCGGGAAGCGAAAAAATGGTATTGGACCATCTTTAATTACTGTATTTCTACCTTTGGCTTTGGACAACACAAAAAACAATATTTGAACCTGATTTTAAAAACCACCGTCTCTGTACAAGCACAACCTTGTGGATCTGTTCTGATCTGTTTAGTAAAACCGACTGAATTAAATCTAGTTTCTAAAGACATCCTTTCACATCTCCTCTAAGTCCTTCAGCTCTGGACTGCTAGAAGTCTGCCAGACACAGAGACAGTGCAGTGGCATCAGTGACGTTGAAGGCAAACAGCGTCTGGCCCGAGATAGAGATACGTCTCATCCCCGCAGCTCAGGTGGACTGACAGTGGCTTCGACCTTGGATACGGCCGTGTCCTTTCATTACGAATACATTATCCATGGAGGACGCTCCTCAATGTGACTCTAGTGTAGCAGTATGGCTGAACACCGTACGTATACACTCGTTGACATTGCATCATCTGCAGGAGAAATGTGTTGCTAAGGACAACAGTGGCAGAAAGAGCGTCACTGTGCGCGCAGGGTCAGTTATTTATTCATAAGTTATTTGAAAGAGCGATGTGTTGATTTTTGCCTAAACTGATGATCTCCAACATTTAAATGTCTGTTCAGTCACTTTAGATTAGAATATGTTTTATTGTCATTGGACAGCAGCGGTCCAACAAAATATTTCTGCAACTCATCCTCAGTGATACACAAATAAAATGACAAGTACCCTTATAAGGCAAAAGACACAGAATACAAATAATAAATATAATAAATACTATAATAAAAAAGTCAGATATTGCACATTTTTATTCGCAGAAAGACTGCTTCGCACCATTATTTGTTAATGTTCAGTTCTTTTATGGCACATGGGTAGAAACTCTTCATAAGTCTGGATGTGTGGGCCTTAATGGACCTGTATCACTTCCCAGAGGGCAGCAGGGTGAAAAGGTGATTGGCTGGGTGGGAGGAGTCTTGTGTGATGCTTTTGGCCCGATCACCACCGATGAAAGATCTTGCTTTTGCAAACTGGATCTCTGTGGCGACAACGCATTCTTAAAACTGGTACATATGATGTGGTACAAAAACGTATGCACAACGATTTCTATAATATCCTACGAAATTACGGCGACCGGTAATATGACGATTAAGTTTAGCGACCTTTACAGTTAATTTTAGCCGACAAAAGGTAACTGTCATACGGCAACGACAGTTAAGTTTAGGCACCAAAACGACTAGTTAAGATTAGAAAAGAAGATTGTGGTTTGGGTTTAAACACCTGTCCCCTTAGTAGTACACCCGGGACACAAACATGCATTTCCTGGGTGAAAGTCTTGTCTTTTCCCCTTAACTTGTTTCGGGACGCAAACTACACACCCCTGCTTGAAAGCGCTGTGCTTTAGGACCCAAACATCCACCCCGACCTTCTTTTTATGTGGATCGTCACGGTCTTATACAGCGGCAGTCAGTGTGGTCCGCTAGAGGCACAGCTAACATTACAGACTCGCTCTTCAACTGAATGATGTCACACAGGTGACACTCGGTGAGGTGAGGTCTAAAAAAACACAGCTGCAAATACCGCTTATGGCCATAGGAAAGGAAAAAGACATCTTGGAGATTGTGGGCCCTATTTTAACAATCTAAGTGCATGGCGTGAAGCGCATGGCGCCAATGCGCAATCAGGTCAATGGAGGACCAAAATTCACAAAAAAATGCAGATTTACTTCCACTTGTCACAGCGATGCCATTGGAATGAATTAAAGTCGCCAAATAAACTCTGCTGGTGGGACCAAGCCTTTCACGAATATGTTTCCACATTTAAATTTTGCACATTAGGAAACACGGGGGGAATCTCCGGGAATTTGACACACTCTGATATCAGAGGAAATATGTAACATAGATGCAGCTTCATGACGCTACGTCACCCTGATACCATCTGACCACTGGGTATCACTATCAACACGACATCGACACAGATATCAGCGCGTCAAAGGTTAGGCCAAGTTATACAGCAGATGGCACGGGACGTCCCGCAGCCTGAGGGGAGCTGACACGGAGTCTGCTTAGACACACAGCAGCCGGCAGGATCCCGCTGAGAGGGGCTGCATGTGTGACACCGAGGCATCACGAACGCATGTTCACACTGTGTTGGTTGGATCACTGCAAAATACATTAACATTACATAACACAAAAAAATGTATTAAAGACAATGAAAATATAAATTTACAAAGTTCTAATCCAGTATCCCTGTGTTGATTTAGTTTGTTACATGCTAAATATGTCAAAAAAAATCGGGGAAAAAATTGTGTTTTTCAATGGTGCAATGTAAATAAGTACATTTGCTCAACTACTGTACGTCTGTAGAAATTTGAGGTATTTGTACTTGTCTTTTCTACATTTCAGAGAGAAATATTGTTCTTTTTACTCCACTACATTCATCTGACAGCTTTAGTTACTAGTTACTTTGCAAGATGTTTGCACACAAAACACATGTAGTTGATAAAATAAGTTACAATTTAAATTAAACTAGCCAACAATATAATGTCCTACAAGTACAGCCATTATAGAAGATTAAACAGTTAGTTGATTGACACAACTGTTGTGATCGTTTCCAGTTTTGAAAATGAGTACATTTTCCGGATGATACTTACATACTTTAACTTAAGTAACTTTTTCAATGCAGGACTTTTACTTGTAACAGAGTATTATATACAGTGTGGTACTAGTACTTTTACTTACTGTAAGTAAAGGGTCTGAATACTTCTTCCACCACCTTTTATTTCAAAATCGCTCTTTCTTGTCTTCCTGTAAATCTTGAACTCAGGGACGGTTACACAACTGTATCAATCCAATAGGATTTGCGGTGCAAGCTAACCACGCTCAATATAAAACTGCAGTTGACTGCAGTGAGCAATATCATAGAAGGTGTGTGTGTGTTTGGATTTGAGCTGGTAAACTTTGCTTACATTCCATAAGAATGTTTGAGGTCTAAATAATTAATTTCTTCCTCATTCCTCCTGATCTAACAACACAGGTGAGGGAGGCGTGCATGGAAGCCAATGGTCCTCTGCAGCTCAATATCAGAATCAGAATCAGATTTATTGGCCAAGTGTACTTACATACACAAGGAATTTGACTTGGTAGGTGTTAACTCTTTATACATTCAACAAATAGACATGTAGTAGTAAACATAGAAAAAAAGTAATGTAGACACTTACTGTACAATAGAGACAACAATATACATATAGGCACATATCAACATAACATCAAGACAAGTACACATGGAGTGGGATGTAAAGTGCAATACTGTGCAAGATGCATATTGGAATATCTCTTTGGTCTGCATCGCCCTGTCATTGCTAAACCCACTAACCGGTATCCTTGAAATTCCACTTATTTTCCCTATTTCACTCATTCAATCGGGATATCCGTTGCCTTGGGTTTCCTTTGTGTTGGCGTTCTAACCTCTGGTGGATTTCTGAGGACTATGGTTAACTGCTCCTCAGATCTCTGCAGGTTTTGAACGTACACATGTTCCACCAAAACAAGTTTCTTCCCGAGGCTATTTTGCAGCGGCACCTTGGCTTTTCCCGGTCAAACCTAAGCACGTTCCAGAATGTTGTGTAGACTCGCCAGACCCTCCTCTGCAGCACTGCGGTGGAGGAAGGTCTGGCAAAGCGAGACTACCAAACCACGAACTTTTTTGCGATCCATCACACCTGTAGGACCTGATTAAAATCCCTCTTGTATCTAATCCACATCCACATATTCTGTCACATTACTGACGCTAAAGACTCTCTAACTAAAGACGCTCAAGGCACCACAGGGTGCCCAATGATTAGCACTGTGGTATCCCCCACCAATATAAACATGTCCCCCTCCCTCTCACTTAATTGGAAGTTGCTTTGGATTAAAGCGTCAGCTAAATGACTTGTAATGTAAAGTGACTTCCGTTTCACTGTGACCTTAAGGGGCTTCCATGTAGAACAAAATAAGCAGCAAACGATAAAGTGAGCGTAATTGTAACATCCTCCCATCCATCTTCGTCCGCTTATCCGGGATCGGGTCGCGGGGGCAGCAGCTCCAGCAGGGGACCCCAAACTTCCCTTTCCCAAGCAACATTAACCAGCTCTTACTGGGGGATCCTGAGGCGTTCCCGGATGACTGAGCTTCTCACCCTATCTCTAAGGGAGACACCAGCCCCCCTTCCTGAGGAAACCCATTTTGGCGGCCCGTACCCTAATTTTAACAACAACAACGAAGGGCGAGACAACTGTCTGCAGTCGATCGGTGAGTTTGAAGGATAGATTACAGTTGGGAGATGCATCACTTCCCTTTTCAAAAGTGACATCAGTGAGTTGATCCAATGTCAGACGGATGAACAAACACATCTTGATTGCAGTTTATTCATGGTTATTGTCATTTTCAGGTTTATTTACAAATCACAACATTTACAATCTCAAGAACACAGGAAGTTTCTGCAGACTACCCGACTTCCCGGCCAATAAAGTGTCGGAAACGGGCGGTAACGCAGCAGCAGCAGCGGTGTGTTTTCTCGGACTGGGTGCGGTGATCTTGATGTGCGAGCGTCGTTAGTATTTGCCTTGGACTGCTGCAATAGCACTGATGTCACCACAAAAGTCCCACATATTCATCGACTTTTATTTCAGTTCATTTCTAAAATGAATGAATTATGAAATATGTTTGGAAATGGATTCTGATTGAAGGTCACACTAATAAAAGACGACTGTATCACCCTGGTGGGGTGAAGTATGTGCTATTAATAAGATGAACATGTTTTTATAGGTGACATTACAGGAGGTGTGTGTGTGTGTGTGTGTGTGTGTGTGTGTGTGTGTGTGTGTGTGTGTGTGTGTGTGTGTGTGTGTGAGTGTGTTTGTGTTTGTGTGCTTAGTTGACAGGTGACAAAGCCTGTCACAGTTACTGTAGCTGTATTCTTGTGCCATACAGGCTTCACTCCTTCACCCAAACTTGGACTTTCTGGCAGGCTACCAGCCCATCACATGATGAAAGACTTTTTCCCACAGACTTACATGGCGAAAGCGGCGTCTGTAAATCAGTGGATCTTTTCTTTGAGTGTCTCAACCCCGGCGGAATGACTCGTTTCACCATCAGAATTTGATACATTCAGTTTGATGACATTTGGAAAGGCTAGAAGAGCCACACAATTTAATCATTTATTCCCCACTGCCAATCATCCGGGTCATTTTTGGCTCCATGATGGCTTCATGCACCACCGAGAAACTGTTATAGGAATGAACGGGGCTCCTCCTTGAACGCTGTATCCAGGTCTTATAATACATCCATGACACGCGGTATCAAGGTCCCGCCAATACACCTGGACACCCTAGATTATTTATTTTTTTTGTCCCATGTCAGATCGGCTAAAATGGAGGGGGCGGGGTTTATTACTGCAGCCAGCCACCAGAGGGCAATCGAGATGGCTACTTTTGGCTTCCCGTTTAGGAAGCTGTCATGCCGTAAATTTTTATATACAGTTTTTGACTTAACACTTAACAATCCCATGCAGTTCACTATAAGCAGCCTTCTAATCCTCGTGTTGCCTTCCCGTCGACCGTGCAACTTTTAGTTTTTTCTGGGTCAAAATTTAAAAATAAATTTTTTTTTTTCTTTTTCAACACTTTTGTCGTTTTTCCTGATGTTTTTGTCAGTTTATCCGATGTTTCTGAAGCTTTACTTGATGTTTTTGTCTGTTTGGCGCTTTATCACGTTTTTGATGCTTTTTCCAACATTTTAGTCACTTTTCAACGTTCTTTTATTTTTATTTTTTTTAATAAAACACCCAAATTCAATTTTGAATTGATTATGTATTTTACTACTGAAGAACGTTGGATTGAACCATTGCGATTATTGTTTTTGACAATTTTGTTGAACAAAATTTAAATTTCTGATATAGAAACCTTTTGAAAATGGGTCAAATTTGACCTGAGGACAACATGAAGGTTAAGAGATCCAAAATGGCCTTATACATGAGTGGTCTTAATCTGGCACTCGTGGTTGCCAGAGACATGTCAGACTTGTGACGGATGAAGAACCAGAATCGGCTCAAGCATACTTGGTCTGGTTCCATGTTTCATCTATGGCCCAAGGCTGACTGCCAACTGGAACTGATTTCCACAGCGAAACGAGCCCAGATCCCAAGCAAGGGTTCACCTTTTATGATCTAATGGCACAACACAGCTGAGGTGAAGTGTAACTTAGTAACATTCCTCATGTCTCAAATCCAGTCCTTTAGAATAATTGTAGGTACTTTTTGTATTTACATATGCTGCTATACACTTACTCCACTACTTTCAGGTGGAAATATTCACTCAGTTGCATTACTGACCGCTATATTTAGTTACAGTAAACTGACTTGTGACTTTATTTTGCCTCTTCCCGTGTGTGAGGGATTTGTTGGACATACTAGGAGTGTGTTAGTGATGATGAGGATGATGACATGCAGGGCCGTCGACTCAGCACATGGCTCAACAACGGCAGCCATTTGCGGGAATGTCACGTTGGTGTAATGAGCCAGCTTCTGCTAGAGCTGGCGACACATGAGGATGCCAAAGGAGTGACTGCATGACTGCAGACAGGCTGCGGGGTCAGAGGTCAAACCCATTGAACAGGGTGTGATGGTCCAGGAGGCGGAGGATACAGTATATTAGAGAGACTGCCACGTGTGTGATTTTTGATACAGTTAAGTGCATGTGTGGCGGATGAAGTGTTTATGGAGCACGTCTAAGAGAACTTTTACTTAAAGGACAGGCCAGAGACTGTAAAAATAATGGACAGGTCTGAAAAGTGAAGCTGTAAAAAAGGCCCACAAAACTCTGTGTTTTCATTTTTCTGTTTGCAGAACCACAGGTTCACAGATTTAGTCTGAAGTCAATACGCGCCTTCTGCATTGCTGATGTACCAAAGTCAATGTCCATAAAAAGAATCAGCTGATACAGTTCATTAAACTTCCATCAGTATAGAAGCAAAGTTCTGCATTTTTATCTAATTTACAGCAAGGGGCGACTCCACTGGCTCCAAAAAAAAGTCAGATTCTTGACGATGAGCCTACTTCTCACTTGATCTATTACCATAGCCATTTCATAATGGGTTTCAAGTCTTCTTCAATACAGCATGATGTTCATTTTGTAAATTGAGGTCCCATTTATTTTATATTTTATTTTGAATTCTTTAAGTGATGATACATACAGACTTTTACTTAAGTAAAATTTTCACTGCAGGACTTTCACGTGTAAGAGAGTATTTTTTACAGTGTGGTATTAGAACTTTTACTAAAGAAAAGGATCTGAATTACTTCTCCAGCCCCTCGAGAATTAAAGATGCAGAAGGGAAGCGACCGTAACATTACTCAGTCTGCATCAGGACAGAATGTTGTGTCTTCTCATGCATTCTCATTTGCTTGCTGTAACTTGAAAACAACAATCTAATTCTGGAATGACATTCTGCTAACCCTTTATATGTGCTTCCTAACTCTTTGTCCTCTTACAGCTGCATATACAGTTGTTGGTGTTTTCTGTCTCAGAGGAGTTGCTATCTGTCCAGAGAGTCCGAAATGAATTATGCAAAAGTGCCTCTCTAAATTCTGCTCCAACTTATTGGGAGCAGCAGCAGCGGGATGATTTAAAGTTGAAAGAGCTGCTCTCTCTTGAGGAGTTTAGATTGTGAATAAAGGACAGATTTAATAAAGAACTGTCCTTGCAAAATGTAAATGAGTCTGGCCTCAGAACCTGCTGATTTGACGAGGCTGTTGTCTTCTAGAGGACCCATGTAGAAAAATGTACTTTGTTAACTCTTTAACCCAAGTTTCTATCTAGAATAGTTGTTATTCTACATGATATATGGCTGGGTTATCAGTTTACTTTGCTGTAATTATCATCTAATGTTTTATTTAGCCAGATTTTCCTAAGTAAAGAGATGCAAATGCTTCATTCAGATGTGACTCACCGTCGTTTTTTAAGGTTTATCATCACTACTAGTGACATACTGAACATACAGAGACACTTATTTACTGAGGTTCATATAAGCAGTTTACAAGAGGGTTAGGGTTGGGTAAGGATAAGGGTAGGGCTGGGTTGGGTTAGGGTAGGGTAGGGTTGCGTTGCATTGCGTTGTGTTAGGTTAGGGTTGGGTTAGGGTTGGGCAGTGACAAGAAAAAACAGCCCTGGCATTTGCAACACACCGGCCCTATTTTTGTCAATAACCTAGCTTGGAAATTAGTAACTCTGCCTTCCGAGTTAATCTTTCCACGCACCTCGCCGGAGTACTGAGGCTGCATGCATAAAATAACGTATTAAAATTAACATATGGGGGTCCATAGTCCGTCACTGGGGTTGGGTTAGATTCGTGTTGGGTTAGGGTCTGCGCTCTGCTCCCCTAAAAATACATGCTAAGTCTGTTGTTGGCGGAGCCGAGGGGCATTGCATAGGCCAGAGAGGAAATGGAACCGAGCATAAGGTAAATTTTCAAAATAAACACCGTGTGCAGTATCCCGATGGTAAATCACATCACTAACAACTAAAACACAGCAACAAATCTGTGATCCATGTCTTTATAACTCGACAAAATAGAAGAGGCCATTTAACTATGTAGATCAATTACTTCTTTGTAAAAACACAAATGTCCGGAAAAAATTACAAAAACCTACAAGATCTGCAAGTTGCGCAGGCAAAACGCTTCTCCTCTGAGACTCTCCCAGTGTGTGGTATGAGGCACAACGGAGGACACAACGACAGCACGCCAGTGCATCTGTGCCTGGTGGAAACCCGGTTTAAGAGCAGGCATCAAAGATAGCTAATCTCTGTGAGTGTCACCACTTTTAAATATGTCATCACTTTGTCAGGTGAACAGAGAGTTCTTCATATTGATGGGCTCAGATACTTACTGCCTAAACAAAGTCCTCAATCTCAACGAGACTATGAATAAAGATCAAATATTACAGCAAATACATATTACTGTAGGAGAGAAACATGGCAAAAGTAGCCATGGACTAAAATATTAACATCTTTGTGGCTTTAAAATGTTAATAGATGTGTATAAATAGGCCTCAATGTAATTATGATGGCATAAAAATACATGTAACAGGTTTGGAGCCAAAATATATGCATCATCTCAGCCACCGATATGTGGAGGAGCGTGTGTGTGTGTGTGTGTGTGTGTGTGTGTGTGTCGCTGAGCCACAGGTGTTTTTCTGGAATAGAAAGATGACATAATGCTTTGACAGGCGGCCTGATGATACAGAAGTGTGTGTGTGTGTGTGTGTGTGTGTGTGTGTGTGTGTGTGTGTGTGTGTGTGCGTGTGTGTGCGTGTGTGTTAGTGAAAAGATTTTGTGTCGGAAAAAGGAGAGAGAGTTGTGTGAAAGTGTGAGAACAGGGCGGGTAACGAAGTGTGTGTCTTATATGGAAGATCTATACGGTGATGCATGTGTGGGTGTGTGTGTGTGTGTGTGTGTGTGTGTGTGTGTGTGTGTGTTAATATGTGTATGTGGGTGTGTGGGTTTTTTGGCAGCAGGTGTGTGACAGCATGCAGTAAATATGTGAAATATGCTGTTACTTCAACGCCCATGTGTGTGTGTGTGTGTGTGTGTGAGTGTGTGTGTGTGTGTGTGTGTGTGTTTATATTGAATGTATTGAAGATGTTAAAACATTTGTCTGCCAGGACTCTACCTCACCACGCAGCCAACTGAGCTGTCATTGGCTGCTGCCGTTTGTCTCTCTAACACACAAAAAATGCATGCTCTCAAATATCCAACTGCTTTGAAATGGCAGCACATATACGCAAAAGGCTGAACATTTTTCCACGTTTGTATTATCTGATCAGAATAATAATTTATTGCTCTCGTCTCGTGATCAAGATTTGTTTTCTGACTGCAGCTGCAACCGAACAGTTATAATATTCTGTAGGAAGTGATATGTGCTTGTGGTAGTAGTGTGCAAAATAGGAACCTTAGATCAGACCTGAAGTGAACTTTGGTTTCTTTATATGTCGTCAACAATCCAGAAAAAGAGTGAGTTTATAACATAATTCTTCTTAGATCGTGAGAGAATAAACTGTAAAATCATTAAATCCCTGCATGGGCTTACAGCTTCCCTTTACTGTCTTCGCACTATCCTGATGATTAAAGGCCACAAAAGCCCCAAAAAATGTGAATTACAAGTAGAATCAATGAGATGTCTTTGGTGCAGTGTATGACTCTATATAGCAAGATGTTATTAGAGGAAATCTGCTGCTTTCTGCAGTAATGAAATCAAGCTGAATTTTCATTCAGGGCACCTTATTTCTCTGGCGAACCCAAAAGACAACAACGTAAGCTATCAGCAACGCAAAGCAAGACAGCTTTATTTCGATTTCACATTTCAGCAACAAGGCGATTCTAATTGCTTTACATACAACATTAAGGAGCCTTTAAAAACGGTCAAAAATATATGAAAAAAAACAGATAAAGTACAAGAAGTGTACTAAAGTTACAGTGCAGTAAAAGAAATGCCCTCTGAGGACAAAAGACGCAGCGGCGAGTCCAAGCGTTTGACACATTGAACACTCAAAAAGCGATATTAGAAAATTTCATTTCAAACATTTATTTACTATTTTATAAATATATATATATATATATATATATATATATATATATATATATATATATATATATATATATACTGTATTATGCTACTTTTGTGAACCCAGGACCTTTGTGAACTCATTTCAAGCACCAAAACAATTGAGTTTAGGAGAGAGATTTGAGAAATTTCAAAAAGCAAACATCAGCTTTTCAGCTTCAGGGCCAAATTATCTCTCTACACATTGCTCTGGAACACATTTGAGCCTCACTATACAGAAAGCTGAGTTTACTCTGAACATTTTGATATGAAACACATGGGTTATGTGTAATTATCCTTAAAATGTGAATTTAAAAAAGCAATGTAGAAATGCCCTTAGAACTCCGAGGGTTGAAGAAAGGCAGCATCAAAAAGACAAGGTTTCAGCTTTGATTTTAAAGAAGGGAGAGCTGTAGCGGAGCTGCAGTCTTCTGGGAGTTTGTTCCAGATACGTGGTGCATAAAAATTGAACGTAAACATCTTCTGTCGCATGAATGCTGAGTCGACGTCACAAGAAAATGTGTAATGTTTTAGTCTTAGTCAAACACAAAAGTTTGAATAATACCTCATCCAAATCATAACCAAAATACATAACTTAACAAAAATCATAATAATTACTAAAGAAAAAATTAATAAACAAGACTTATTAATGATGTGGCATCTTTGTACACCCCCCTTCCCACAAAAAAATCAAATAAAGCCTAACCAATACCTTAGAGCAGGGGTGTAAAACTCAACTTCAGGGCCAAGGGCCACACTGGAAAATGAGAATTACATCAAGAGCTGAACATGTACATTTATTTATTTAAAAAAGTAAAATATCATTGATTTATGGGGTCAGCCCTATGTTCACACAGCCCAATGGTCCCTCAGCCCTATGGTCCCACATGTCTAAGAATTTCTTTTTCACTGAAAATTAGGCCCTATGTTTCCACATTTCTAAGATTTTTCTTAAAATTAGGCCCTATGTTAGGGTTAGGCAATAGTTCATTGCTACTGGATAATAGGTTGGGTGTAATTGGCTACCAAATTGGGAGAAAGGCCTAATTTTGAAAAAAAATCTTAGAAATGTGGGAACATAGGGCTGTGGGAACATAGGCACGCTCCCGACTGTATTATTGCGTGTCTCATATAGCCTTCTCACTTACAGTTTGGTCGACATAAAGCCCTAAAAAAGTCAGCAAAAAAGTTCATTAGCCGTCAGAGAATTTAGCAAAACAAGAAAACGATCAGGCAGGCTACCACACAGTCGACTCCCAGCAACCTCTCACAGCCTGAACTGTCCAGTTCTGTGGGAATTTCTGGGTCTCAAAGTCAGCAACTCTGCCAAATTCTGCATTGAGTGCTGCATAATTGCCTGTATTTTTTTGGTTTGGCGCACAACTAGGCGGGCCAAAGTTTATTGTCAACCTTAATTGATATGCTAGCCAGATACAAATTTGCCAGGGCCGGATACAGCCCGCGGGTCTGGAGTTTAACACGTGGGCCTTAGAGAATTTAAAAGTGTAGTTTTTAGTTTTATGTGTATTGTGTGAGCAAAGTGTAAATGCTGTACCTTTTACAGCTCTCTCCACACATTGAGCGGCTTGCTTTGACATCCGACTGCTGCGTTATCAGGTTTCAGCAGCATCGTCTCTTACGGGATCGCTTTACGAGATCTAAAGACGTTTCGGCCGAGCATACCTGCACACGCTGCCTCCCCCAGGTCACTGCCGCTGGGAATCATCGGCATTGTGAACATTCACGGCTAAACTAATCCGTGACATCAACACTTGTGACTGCTTTCTATACTCGGACTGAATGGAAAAAATCCCGATGGCAGGAGTAAATCAGAGTCAGATTTATAGCCAAGCAACTCTGCACTTTGAATGAATGGTGTGTGTGTGTGTGTGTGTGTGTGTGTGTGTGTGTGTGTGTGTGTGTGTGTGTGTGTGTGTCAGTGCTGGGATTGTTCAAAAAAGCTTTAAACAGCCTTATTTTACTATATTACTCACTGCTGAACTGCTCACATTACTTTTGGATTACTTTGTAACATCACCTGAGATGCACTATAACTTACTTGCCAAATACCAATATAAAGTTAAACCTCATGTATGCCCAGATCAACACAAACCCTTATTATAATGAGGACATACACAAGATATCTCTGTTATGCTCTTTAATAACACAGAGCTGACAACAAAGTTGTGAACATCAGCACAACATTATCTCTTCATTATCTGTATTTTGGCCAGTATATTTTAGAACGATGGCGATTCCACTGCTTTTTGGTACCGTTTTTTGCCTGCTTTCTTCAGGACTCCTTTTGTTGTATCCCTTTTTATTTGATCATTGGGAAACAAGCAGAGGGAACCGTGACCTTTGAGATGACATTTTGTTTTGCTTGAGTTAGTGATTTTTTCTTTTGGATACTTGAGAAGTTTTGCTTGGACTTGAAGACGCAAAAAGAATTCCATATTTTACTGCCTCTTTGGGTACCAAATGTGACAATATATGAATGGAAAATGTTAAATGTAGTGTAGTTCTTCCAGCCTTTGTTCTATTCAAGTCGACTAGGCCTAAGTTCTTTAGAAACTCTTCATGCTAAATAACGGAGCGTTGACTTTTTTGGCCAAAATGGATCTTTTTTTTCTTGACACAGAAGCTTCGGGAATAAAGCTTCATGAAATTTCATGAGCTTTGTACTCGGATATTCAATCCAATATTAGTTCTACCTCTCAGACATGTTTTTAGAGGTTTATTAGTCCGCTGTTTGTTCGTAACAACATGTGAATTTGGAACCGTTAACACTCAAACGCGTCAGAATGTGAGACACGGTGCAGAGACGACATGCTGTCGTACAGTGCATGCTGACATAAAGTACAGGGCAAGACATCTATAAACAGTACACGTATCACACTATAAATATACCTTCCACATACTCGGACACATCATGTGGTTTTATGTGGATCGCCATGTGTTTTGTTCACGTGAAAATCTGACCCATTTTCAAAAAGTTTCTATATCAGAAATTTGGGTTTCTTTCAACCAGATTTTTAAACAAAATAATGTGGATGGTTCCATACAACGCTCTTCACAAGTTAAATAAATGATGAGTGCTTGCAGGTTTCTCTATAGAGCTCCCCCTACAGCTTCGGAATAGATATTTGGCAACACTGTCGTAAAAATCTTCTTCCTCTGGTCATGTGCATTTGTTTTCATAGAAGCCGGCAAACGCACAGAGATATGTCCACTGAGGTTTTTCTCAAAATATTACCCTTCTCTCCCGATTCCGTAATATTATTTGTTTTTCCTACAGTAGCCTTAGAATGCTGTCGGAGCAGAAGCAACTTGCATTTGCCAACATCAAGCTGACAAGAAACTGTGGCAGATAAAGTGTCTGACTCCTCTCTCGGTCAGTCTGCCGTTTCCTCTTTCTCTGTTCCTCCGACAATGCTTTCCTAGCTTTCTGCTTCTTTTTTTGCCGGCTCAGCCTTGACGATAGTGTGAAAAACTTCATCGCTACCTTGCGAGACAGTTTATTGACAATAAATTATGTTGAAAATAGCACCAAGACTGTCGGACAAAGCGACAAAAACTAGGTGGGCAAAAAGTTATTGTGAAACTGAATTGATATGTGGGCCGGATCAAAGTTTGCGATGGGCCGGATTTGGCCCGCGGGCCTTGACTTTGACACATGTGCGCTAGGGGGAAGCGAGACAGCCACCATTCAACCCAAAAAGAATCATATAACCATTCCAATAACTCATAAGCTCTTCAGTTAAGGTAAATTAAGCTAAAAAAAACTGCATTGTTCCCCTTTAATATCAAAGATTTACACTTACAAGCATTAAGTAACATTTTCAATGCAGGACTTTTACTTGTATTCTTCTTCTTCTTCCTCTTCTTCTTCTTCTTCTTCTTCTTCTTCTTCTTCTTCTTCTTCTTCTCATTCTTTTACTAATTTATCAAAATTAACCCATTTAATGCATTAATGATTACAAATCACACCTCATATTAGTCTGAATCGAACATGGGCCAGTGTTTAAAGCAGTCTCACAGATGGCCCAGCAGGTGCAACACACACACACACACACACACACACACACACACACACACACACACAGAACCCCCAACATCTGAGCAGTTTGATGTGTGTGATTAATTAGATCATGTTTCCACAGCAGCGGGAGGCTGTAAATAGGTGGTAATGTGAGGCAGTAAACGACACACACACACACACACACACACACAAACACACACACAGTTTGTTCTACTATACTTGGGAGGACACTAGCTCACACACTAACCTATACCTAATTCTAGCCTGACAGAAGTGAGGATCGGACAAAATGTCTCTCACACACACACACACATACGACAAACATATATCAGGTGAAAAACTTTGTATATCTATATAGGAGGTAGGCAGGGGTGGAGCGAGGGGCGCATCAGAAGATTTTTATTTTTCAACTTCAAAAAGACGCTCCGAGCTGCAGGAAAAAAAAGCCGGCAGTGGCGTTTAAAAAAGCGCTCAGGGCTTTGTTGAAAACGAGGTTTAAACAGACGCTGACAGCTTCTAGAAAAGACACCAAGTGTGAACATAGCCTAAGGCAGGTTTTCATCCGTCTGTCAAACAGCAGCAGGTGAGCTCTAAGGTCACAAGGTTTTGGGTTGACGTTTTTCGTTTGTACAGTGTGGTACATGACAGACGACGGCTCTTGGAGAGACTGGGCTCTGGCTCTCCCCTCAGTTTTACAACAAGCCCTCATGGTTGGTAGGCTCATTGCAAAACGGGTCATTATAAGGGAATGGAAGTCGACTTCTCCTCCTCCTCAAAAAGTGGCTGAATGATATGGTTTCTTGTTTGAACTTTGAAGAAATTTGGTTCTCTTTGTCCTCATACTCTGCTTCTGACTGGCTAGTAGTCCTTACCTAGGTACTGTCAGGGCACGCCCTCATACTCTGCTTCTGACTGGCTAGTAGTCCTTACCTAGGTACTGTCAGGGCACACCCTCATACTCTGCTTCTGACTGGCTAGTAGTCCTTACCTAGGTACTGTCAGGGCACGCCCTCATACTCTGCTTCTGACTGGCTAGTAGTCCTTACCTAGGTACTGAGCATGTGCGACTCCCAACAAAGATGGAACAGAAGTGTGATGTCTCACTCTGTAGCTAAAACAGAGAGCTCAACACACAGGGTGAAAAGAGGAGCTGCAGCAATGTGCGGTACAACAAAATATGGTGCTTTCTGAAAATTAAACCATGTAAACCTATTCTATTCTCGATCTACCGGTCAGTTTTTGTTCCTACCCTCACCTATGGTCATGAAGGCTGGGTCATGACCGAAAGAACGAGATCCAGGGTACAAGCGGCCGAAATGGGTTTCAGGAGGGTGGCTGGCGTCAGAGATAGGGTGAGAAGCTCAGTCATCCGTGAGGAGCTCGAGGAGCCGCTGCTCCTTTGCGTCGAAAGGAGCCAGTTGAGGTGGTTCGGGCATCTGGTAAGGATGCCCCTGGGCGCCTCCCTGGAGGTGTTCCAGGCACGTCCAGCTGGGAGGAGGCCTCGGGAAGACCCAGGACTAGGTGGAGGGATTATATCTCCAACCTGGCCTGGGAACGCCGGATCCCCAGTCGGAGCTGGTTAATGTTGCTCGAAAAAGTTTGGGGTCCCCTGCTGGAGCTGCTCCCCCGACCCATGTAAACCTGGATGGATGGATGGATGGATGGTAAACCTATTCTGGTATCTCTAAATACAATTATGAACCTGAAAATGAGCATAATATGAGCACTTTAAGAAGATTTGAGGCCCTTTCACTGACTACATCAGGAGGGAAAAACCGCCAACTGGGACTGGACTTTTTTTTGACATGTGTATTTCCACATTTTCTTGTGTGTGCTGGCTGTTTGTCTGTTTTTTTTTTTTTTTTTCTTGATGGGTCTTACTTTGTTATTTGTATGTTCAATGTTAAAATCTTCCAAACATTACATTGCAAACATACGGATTAGATTTTAAACACACAGTCAGAATTCCGATTTTAAAGTCAGAACTCAAATAAATTTTTTTTCACATGTGGCCCTAATCCTCTTCCGTACGAACACATACTAAATGCTTGGTTGAAATCGAAAAAAAAAAAAATGGACTTCACCCACCAAAACAGTGAACACTGGAGGCTTTGAGAGTTGAATGAATACTTCCCGAAAAAACAACCTTGAAGCCTTTTGAAACCCTATTCAATAGACTGAGAACAGTCACAATGACAGTCATAATGCAGCAATGAGAACCACTGGAAGACAACTACTGTGCTGACTGAAGTGAGTGGGAATCATGGGTAAACTGCACCATCTGGTGTTGAAAGAAGACGTGCCGTGTGTTCTGCGTTGAAGATGGACTACTGGACGGTCAGCTGCACACACTCGTCATCTTCGTTCCAAATAAGACCAAAAAAAAGAAGGATGCAAGAGTTTCTTTGTGTTCATATCTGTTCCCTTTCCTTTACCTTTCCCAAATGTCCATTGGTCTGTAGCCTACATTCACTTGGTTTCCCTGTTTTTTACTTTCACTACTTTCTGTTTTTCTTTCTTCTGCGCACTCGTGTGTACTGAAATGTTCAGAACGGACGCAGAAACACCCTCATGTGCAGGAAATGGGTGCACCGTTCACCCTCCTCCCTCTCACCCACTCTCTCCTTCTTTCTCTCTCTGTCTCTCTCTCCCTCTCTTCTCTCTCTCTCTCTGTCTCTCTGTCTCTCTGTCTCTCTGTCTCTCTCTCTCTCTCTCTGGATCTCAGTTGAACTGGAGTAACCTCTCTCCCTCTCCACTCTGGTTTTTGAGAAAAGGCGCACGTGTGTGTGTGTATGGCGTGCGTGCGCGCGGGTATCTGTGTGTGTGCGTGTGTGTGTGTGTTTGTGTTCCTGCCAAAAGGTCTGAGAAGAGAATTCTGCTTCTTTTTTTCCCCCCCAGATGTTCATTCTGTGTTCTTTCTCTCTCTCTCTCTTTTTTTCTCTCTCTCTCTCTCTCTCCCTCTCTCTCTCCCTCCCTCCCTCCCTCTCTCTCTCCCTCCCTCCCTCTCTCTCTCCCTCCCTCCCTCTCTCTCTGTCCCACAGTTTGAGGCGTTGCTATGAATCAAACCAAATATTCCTCCTGACAACAGATGCCTCTCCTCCGTCTCGGCTCCTCTGTGTTCTCACATCAGTGCAAACTCGCGGGGATCACAGCCGACACACACACACACACACACACACACACACACACACACACACACAGATAGATATGTTGCTCAGTTTGCTCCGGTTTTATTCAGCTTTTTTTTCCTCCCTAAGTGTTACGAATGTGTTTATTTCCTTTTGCTTGTGTTTTTTGCACTGGGCTCTCTCTCTGCACACATCTTTACTCCAATAAAGTAGCTGTAGTTCTTTCTACAGTAACGAGACGAAGCAGCTCAGCTCATATTCCCTCTGATTTTTGGTGAATCGTAGCTCAACAGATGTTTAGACGTTTAGGTTTAAAGAGAGTGACACTGATGTATACTTACACCACTTTCACAGAGAAATATTGCTGTTTAAATGGAACCCAGATGTCTTTTCTTTCACTTTACATTTCAAATTTAGGCCAGTTTTATTCTGGACAGATTCAGTAACTACACGGGCAAAAACCAAACATTCTGCGGCTTCATGGTGTCAGAGAAGATTAAAGTCAATTTGGTTCTTAATGGTCATTCATAGAGTCTTTTATTAATCTTCTTTTCAGGGATGCACCAAATCCAGGATTCGGCCTTGGATTCAGCTGAATATTCGGCTCTTTGACGGGGTTGGGTTTCTGCCGAACGTTTGAATTTTTTTCCAGCGAACCGAACCCTACGTTTGTACTACGCGCGCTACGCTGGTCGATGTAATGACGGCGCCATTACTGTGGTGATACCCGACCCGGGCCGGGTTCGGACAGATATTTAGAAAAGATGTTCGGGTTCTGGTCGGGCTCGATAATCAGGAAAGGTTAACACATTGAACATTTTAAATTAAAGAGCTTATTATTATTATTTTTAACAGTGTCAGACTCGGGTCGGGCTCGGACAGAAAAATGCGTCCCGATCACCACTCTAGCCGCCGTTACGTAGGTGTAGCGTTCAATGCAGCAGGCTGTGAGAAAGTGGACATGGAACTGGTGAGCAGAAAAAGTTGTTGTTTGGCAGTACTTTCAGTCAAATGAAGGCCATTCAAGTCCAGCTACATGTTCAATCTGTTCAATGCTGATTGGTCTGGTGGTGGCGAGGACCCTAAACTATACACAACATGGCCGCTGCTACAACATCTGGTCTGAAACATCTGAAAGAATACGAGTTGTGCACGAAGGAATCTCCAGACAGCAGCCAGAATGCAGCAACTTCAGGTACAGCAAAGGAAGGACAGTCCCTGTTTACTTCATGGACTGAGGATGGGAGGAGGATTCGGTATTCGAATTTGGCAGAATCTTAACCAGTGGATTCGGTATTCGGCCGAACCCCAAAAATCTGGATTCAGTGCATCCTTACTTCTTTTATCTGTTGTGCCTGAAAGGACCACATGCTGAAGAAAACATGTAACTTAATACATTTACTCCAGTACTGTAGATACATAACATACATGTACTCCAGTACTGTACTTAAGTCCAAATGTTGAGGTACTTGTACTTAACTTGAGTGTTTTCTCTTCATGCCACTTTCTACTTCTACTCTACATTACGCCACATTGTACGCTACATTTCAGAGAGAAATATTGGACTTTTTACTCCACTACATTCATCTGTTACAGCTTTAGTTACTAGTTACTTTACACATTAAGATTCCTGTACACAAAACACACAACTGTTTCTAAAATGTGAGAATTTTTTTTACTACATTTTCCTGATGATACTTTTACTTAAGTGACATGTTCAATGCAGGACGTTTAGTTGTAACAGAGTATTTTTTACAGTGTGGTATTAGTACTGTTACTGAAGTAAAGGATCTGAACACTTCATCCACCGCTGGTTTGACCTTTATTGTTTTTCTATATTCACCACTTGTGTGAAAGTGGAATCAATGTGTTTGTATGACCAGTGAGTGGACAGGCAGAGGTTGAAATATTTGACTTGTTCTTGTGCAGGACCTTCTTTAGGATGCGGGTGGAAAACCTGGAGGCAGGCTTCTGTTTTTCTTTGCTTTGCTTTTTTTTTTTTTTTTTCGGTTTGGCAATTTTCTCCAGGAGTGCCCAGACTTCAGAAACTTGCATAGGTCAGCAGCTTTGATGCTTATGTGGGTTAAAAATACTGCAGAGTTTCCCCTCTGCCAACCGGTCCTATAGTCTTCTCTACTTCTGTTCAGAGTCAGCCGGCAGCCAGGAAATGGTTTCAAACTGAGTCAGTCAGTGGACGTTAGTCTATATCGACGGCGTTTCATTTCCGGGATTGCTCGGGTGAAGCCGGATATATCAGCCGGATGTCCGTTACCTTCCACTTTCTTTGTGTTGGCGTTCTAACCTCCGGCTGATTTGTGAGGACTACTAAAACTACTTTTGAACGTACACGTGTTCCACCAAAACAACTTCCTTCCCGAGGCTGTTTAGCAGTGTGACGCCAATAGTCCCGACCCAGCGCGTTTAGATAAATCGCGTTTAGAACTGACCGTAAAGGAGACTTTTAGCGTCAATAACAAACGCCAAAATCACGTGACCAAGCGTCCGTATTTTACGCGATGGGAGTGAGAATGTGTTGTTGATTCTGCCAAAGTGTTTCAAAGTGCAGCTGCTCACCTGCAACAGGAGCTTTGTTATAGACTACCTTTTGCATAGTCATATCAACCACCATTCATTTCCGGGATTGTTCAGGTGCCGGAAATTCCACTCATTTTGGACTGGATGTCCATCAACTTTTGCTTTCTTTGTGTTGGCATTTGAGTTTTCTTTCTTTCTCAAAACAAGTTCCTTCCTGAGGTTATTTTGCAGCGGCACCGTTACTCCGTACGGCGCTTAGCGCCGCCCATGACTATTGAGATTGGTTTAAAGAAATGCCAATAAACCAGAGCATGTTTCTCTCTCATCCAGGAATGCTGTGTGGACTAGCCAGACCCTCCTCCGCATCGCTGTGGAGGTAATGCGAGATTAGTGGAATGCATTCTCAAACTTCAAAAGGCGTTGAAAAAAGGCAACAAAAATATCCCAAAAAAATTGAATAAAATGGCTACGACTAAAGTCAAGAAAGGTGATGTGACAAAAAACATGACAGAAAAGTAAAGAAAAGCTGTCAAAAAAGTAAAAAGAAATGAAAAAAGGCGGACAAGGCGACAAATATTTAGAAAAAAAAGCAACCAAAACGCAACCAAGTAGCCGAAAAAGGTGGTTAAAACGCTGAAAAAGACAAATAAGGCAATAGAAACGTCGGAAAAAAGACTGCTGTACTTTTACTTCCTAAAGCTGACAGTACTGCTGTACTTTGACTTCCTGAAGCTGATAGTACTGCTGTACTTTTACTTCCTAAAGCTGACAGTACTGCTGTACTTTGACTTCCTGAAGCTGAGATTTCTGGTGGCGTACAGTAAACCACTTGCCGAAACTCCCAGCAGGCTTTGTGTTTCCACATCAGGTGCACGAGACTGCAGAGAGGCTGGACGGAGACTTTGAGGTCCAGACGCCATAAAAACTGGAGCAAAACCCATCTGCTGTAACAGAACCACGACCGACCGTCTGAGCTCCGAAAACCAGCAGAGCTCAACCTGACGCCTGCACCCAACCCAGAGTAGAAAAGATGATGCTCGCCATTTCCCAGGATAGAAGAAATGGCCAGCAGCAGTCATCTAGTTTCATAGCAAAGAAGACTTGTGACACTATTTGTTGTCCTTTTTCAAATTCAACTAATGGCCCCTCTAGGTCTAGACCGGGTAACCCCAGCCCGATCTGCCGGGGATTTGATTTCTCCCTGCAGCTCGGGCTGGAAACCTGTACGTCTTTCTAACCTGCTTCCGTTACAAATCTGCGGGGGCCAATCACAAACTGGCTTATCCACCTGGCGCGCTATTGGCGGGTTTAACACGATGACGACAGAGAAGCGACAGGAAGCGGCTTTTTGTTTACATTCATGGTGGCCTCCGAAGAGCAGCGACCCCGTTGATGTCGCTGTCGCTGCTGTTTTAAAAGATTTCAAAAGGAAAGTTTTCTCTGAGAAGGGAACACAAACTCGCCCTGGAACAATTCCTACAAAAGAAGGATGGGTTTGCCTTACTACCGACCGGTTTTGGTAAAAGCCTAATTTACCAGCTAGCCCCGCTGGTGGCCAAAAGAATGGAGCTCAGCTCCGCAAAGTACGTCACCCGGATCGTTGCTCTGATTGGTTGAAGGACTATCCGATTGCGTACAGAGTCATTTGAACTATGACCCGTTGATCCCGCCTCTTGTGCGGTAAAAGATCCAGAGCAGACTCCCCAGACTGAGGCTATGTTTAGAAGGAAACGATCTGAAGAGAAAATGCTAAAGTGGCGTTGCGTTTTCACTTTTTATTGCGCGTTTAGACGAGCATTTTGGGGGGAAAATCTGCGTGCATATGGTGACGCAAAAGTGCGGGAAATTCGATGTAGTATGCAGGCCAGGCGGCTAGGTGGTAGTGTGAAGCACTGCCGCACGACACACCCTTCTACTCTCCGTAGGAGCGCGACAATCTGGTCTGGATAGACAAGGAGGTGGAGTTAGTGCTCCAAACAATGCACACACACACACATGCGGAACACACACACACACACACACACACACACACAGCCACACATACGGCACACACACACACGCACAAACACGGCACACACACACACACGTACGGCGGACACACGCAGCAAACACACATGACACACACACACACGCACACACCCGTACAGCGGACACACACGGCGCACACACACGGCACACATACACACAAACACATGGCACACATACACACACACACACAATCGCACCGTGCAATTTTACCCTTTAGACGGGAACACGATGGTAGAGTGTTTTTAAGATTTCCTCTCTGGAGGGTTGTTTCACTTTTTTGCGTTTTTAAGCCCCAAAAACGCTGTCGCCGTCTAAACAAAAGGCCCATCTGATCAGTTTTCACCCTGCGATCGTATTCGTGTCGACGGGGCCTCATGTTCAATCTTAATGACAGCCAGACTGTTCTGGGTGAGTGTGAGCTGTTTCTCATATTGTGTCTCCTCCTCCAACGAGTTGTTTAACCCTCGTGTTGTCTTCTGTCGACCATGCAACGTTCTGTTTCTCTGGTTAAAGAAATGTCAAATTTAGACTTTTTTTTCAACGTTTTGGTCGTCCTTTTCGCCACTTTCGTTGCTTTTTTGGTCAATTTGTTTGATGTTTTTGTCACTTTTTCCAACGTTTTTGACATTTTTTTCTGTGGGTTTTGTTGTTTTTTCCCCGATGTTTTTGAAGCTTTTTTTTTTTTTTTTAATTATCCCTTTTTTCAACGTTCTTTAAAAAAAAAAAAATTAAAATGAATTGAACACCAAACACCCAAATTCAATAAAAGTAGTGAACTGATCATTTATTTGACTTGTGAAGAGTAATGGTTGTATGGAACCATCCACGTTATTTTTTTTTGACAATTTGGTTGAAAGAAACCCAAATTTCTGATATAGAAACTTTTTGAAAATGGGTCCAATTAGACCCGAGGACAACAGAACGACAACAACAATCAGAGTTGTCATTAAAGGAATGTCAGATCTAAAAGTGGCTTCAAGGCTTCAAGGCTTTTCCTGGACCTGCAGAAAGCTGTACCTCAACTATACCGAGAAACCACACACACACACACACACACACACACACACACACACACACACACACACACACACACACACACACACACACACACACACACACACAGAGACACACACACACACGCATACACACAGAAACGCACATTCACGCACATACACGCACAGGCACACACAAACACATGCACACAAACACACTCAAACACACACACACAGACACGCACATGCACACACACACACGCACGTACGCACACACACGCACATACACTCACGCACACACACACACACACACACACACACACACACACACACACACACACACACACACACACACACACAGAGATAGACAGACAGACAGACAGACACACATCACACACATCAGGAGCTCTTCAGTTTCTTTATGTTCGGTGCGAGTTGGCCTGCAGCCCGGATCCTGTTTCTTACTAATTATGGACCGAAGTGAAATCGCAGCGGTGACGCAGAGTCTGCAGGGCCACACAGTCAAGACCGAGGGGATCACAGCACATCACTTCCTCTCCCAACTGTCAAAATAAAAGCCTGGGTATGGGGTAACATAAAAAGAAACAGAAGTGGGGAAAAGATACTAAAAATCCATACAGTCACAAGTCAATAAATCAGGTTTTATCTAGTCTGGCATTGCCAGACCAGCCTCCACAGCGCTGCGAAGGAAGGTCTGGCTAGTCCACACAGCATTCTGGGATGGGAATAAAACATGCCCTGGTTTACTGGCATTTCTTTAAACCAATAACAATCGTCTTGGGCGGTGCTAAGCGCCAGACTGAGCAAGGGTGCCTCTGCTAAATAGTCTCGGGAAGGAACTTGTTTTGGTGGAACGTGTGTACGTTCAAAAGTAGTTTTAGAAAACTCCAATTGGACAGATAGTCTAGCTAGCTGTCTGGATTTACCCTGCAGAGATCTGAGGAGCAGTTAACCATAGTCCTCACAAATCCACCAGAGGTTAGCAGGTAAGGTGAGGGACGGATCTGGCGGAAACGGAGCAGTACCCTAAATGAATCGTTGTCGATATAGACTCTTACTGCAGTAATAATGCGGATTATTTTCAAATCAAGTGTACAGGAAAAAGTTATAGCCTATACCTACATTTAATTTTTTAAGTGAAGAAACAACCTTTAATGTTTAACCCTCCTGATGTCCTCGGGTCAAATTGGACCCATTTTCAAAAAGTTTCTATATCAGAACATTTGGCTTTCCTTCAACCAAATTGTCAAAAAAATAACGTGGATAGTTCCCCACAACCGTTACTCTTCACATGTTAAATAACTGATCAGTTCACTATTTCCATTGAATTTTGGTGTTTTATTTTAGAGCATTTGAAGAAGAAAAAAATGTTATGTAGGGAAAAAACAACAAAAACGGCAAAAAAAAACACAGAAAAAAATCGACAGGCATTGGAAAAAGTGACAAAGAACTCCCTTAGTTCTTTCTTTCTTTCATTGTCTTAATTTATTTGTATTTCCTTCTGTCTTACTTACATATTTCATTCATTCTACATTTGGCTTTATTTATTCATTTATTTGTATTTCCTTCTTTTTTTCTTCCACTTTTACTGTGTAGCCAAAGCTCCTATTTCCCGTTACTCTCTCTCTCTCTCTCTCTCTCTCTCTCTCTCTCTCTCTCTCTCTCTCTCTCTCTCTCTGTGTGTGTGTGTGTGTGTGTGTGTGTGTGTGTGCGCACACTAGGCGCCTCCTCCTGCTCCAAACATGGCGCCGGCCCGCAGCGCTGCTGCTTCCCCGAGAGACGACGCACAGAGAGGGAGAGACGGAGGAGGAGGAGGAGAAGAAGAAGGAGAAGTGGTCAACAACTCACCCTGAACGTGTTTTAAAAGAACAACAACTATTTTTTTTAAAAAGAACCAAACTTCACACTCTAAGCTATTTCCCGCGGAGACTTTACTTGCAGCATTTTGGAGACGTTTACGCGCCAGGCTGTGCGCGCAACGGAGAGCCCACCTGTCCGACGAAGGTACACTTCACTCCCGTTACTTTGAGGATGTGAACGTGCCTGATTAACCGTGGAATACCGGAGCGAGCAGACAGACGCGTAGCTCTGGGGGAAAAAAAACCATGTGCAGAAACACAGAGGCTGCAGAGGACTGACTCTTTCCAGGGAGGGGGGGAGAAAACAACAACTTTTTGTTCCGCTCTTCCACACCGAGAGGATGGATGGAGAACATTTTTCGCTGTCAGGAGTTGAGAGGGAAAGAGAGAGGCTTCCGCCAATTTACAACAGCTCCGCTCCTGCTGTAAGAAAACTGCCTTTTCCTCATTTATATTACATATAGTCCAAAAAAAAGTGATTCACACCTTCATTTCTCTCTTTGATGTGCACAAAATATGTTTTTGTTTGTGTTGGTAGAAGTAGTAGTAGTAAATAGATAGTAGTGTAAGTCAAAATGGGAAAGGAAACAGTAACGCATCCAATGAGCATCTTCTATTTGTTTTTGTTCATTTCAAATTAGAAATAACAATGTTAGTTATAATGTATAAACTCCAGGGAGCATTGAACTACAGGTAATATTATATTCATCCTTTGCAAAAAATAAAATAGTTAGAATAAACAATTGTATAAACCACATTTCAAAACACTTTATTACTTGCGATACAAGTCTGAATGATGCTTCTTGTTTTACTGTAATGATTATTACACTTTATTATTATTATTATTATTATTATTTTTAAAAAAAAAAAAAACATGCCAAACAAACGCCACACATAATTAGGGAACACAGCATGATCATTATCGTTAGGGATCGACCGCTACTGGTTTCTCAAGGCCGATATAGCGAATAAAAGTAGGGTTGGGTACCGAAACCCGGTTCCACTATGGAACCGGTTCCTACACAACCGGTAGGAATCGGACCGGATTAGAACGCAAATTTTGGTTCCTCATTTCGGTTCCATTTAATGTGTCGACTGAAATATTTTCCCTCTGTTGCCCCGAAACGGAGTGTAAAAATATCACCCTTTCTCTTTCTTATTATACATTTAAGTACTTTAAAACATTAATATATTGATACATTTATATCATTTTGAATTTTAAATAAAAATAAGAAAGAGCCTTTCTTTGATGTCATTTTTCAGTTTTTTCAAGAATCGGTTTAGGAATCGGAATCGTTTTAAAAATACCGCTTCGGCATCGGAATCGTACAAATCCAAACGATTCCCAACCCTAATTATAAGTAGTTAATGGAATTGATATTTGGAACCGTTATGCATTTACAGTGAAAAAGTGAAAATCTTTCAATCGAAATGAAGATTGTGGAATGTTACAAACTCAAACAAAAAAAATTGTTTTATTGCTTTAAGCAATTATTTAATGAATTAGAAACTTTCAACAAAATACCCAGTAACACACTTTTTAATTCATTAAAGCTTTGGTGCGTAACTTTTTGATATCAATGAACGTCCGTTACATTCAAGCCGTTGCCAAATGAGTTGCTACAAAGCTAATTAAGACTATCAGCTCCACACAACTCTCTCTGGAGATCTCAGTAGGACTATGTTCTACTATTCTATGTTCCGGCGACTTTCCCGCTCAGGCTGGAGACCTGTATGTCTTTCTATCCTGCTTCTAGGGCTGGGCGATATGGAGACAATCAGATATCACGATATTCTTGACCAAATACCTCAATATCGATATTGCGGCGATATTCTAGGGTTGACAATTGGTGCTTTAACAAAATATCTTCACACTTAGATTTTAGATAAATAATCATCAGTAATGTGAACATAATATCTAAGTGGGGAAAAGGCAAATAATAGAACAGCTAAAACAGTCTGGTAAGTTCAGAAAAGTACATCACTTTACTGTAATGCAGCCTTTAAAACCAGGAAAAGATAACATTATGTCATATCACGATATTACGATATCCAAAATCTAAGACGATCTCTAGTCTCATATCACGATATCGATATAATATATAATATATAAAATTGCCCAACCCTACCTGCTTCCGTTACAAATCCGCGGGGACCAATCACAAACTGGCTTATCCACCTGGCGCGCTATTGGCGGGTTTAACACCATGACGATAGAGAAGCGACGGCAAGCGGCTAGTTGCTCTGATTGGTTGAAGGACTATCCAATTGCGTACAGAGTCATCTGAACTATGACCCGTTGATCCCGCCTCTTGTACGGCAGAAAATCCAGAGCAGACTCCCCAGACTGATGTTCAGTCTTAAAAGACTGAGCATGGTCTGGTGATAGTCAGACTAGGCCTTTATTTGATAGGACAGCTGAAGACTTGAAACAGGAGAGAGAGAGAGAGAGAGAGGGGGGATGACATGCAACAAAGGGCCGCAAGTCGGGATCGAACCCGCCGCCGCTGTGTCGAGGACTGAGCCCAGGGCGCATGCTCTTCCAGGTGAGCTACCCAGGCGGCCCCAGTGCTTTTACTTTTAATACTTAAAGTACATTTTCCTGATGCTACTTATATACTTTTACTTAAGTGACATTCTCAAAGCAGGACCTTAACTTGTAACAGAGGATTTCTACAGAGTGGTATAAGTACTTTTACTGCAGTAAAGGATCTGAATACTCCTTCCACCACTGAATACTCCTTCCACCGCTGCAACTACAGCTGTCAGATTGATGTAGTGGAGTAAAAAGTCCAATATTTCTCTCTGAAAATGCAGCGGAGTAGAAGTAGAAAGTGGCACGAAAAGAAAAAGACTCAAGTGAAGTACAATTTAAGTAGCTCAGCATTTGTACTTGAGTACAGTACTGGAGTAAATGTACTTAGTTACATTCCAGCCAACCGAAAGACTGTAGTTTTGTGGAAAAAGTGATGTCCCTGTGTTACATAACACCCCCCCCACCCCCCCTGACATCACGGCGGCAGCAGTGTCTGATGATGTCATTGTCGTGTTTTGGACTTGCACAGCAGCGAGCCGAGTGCTGGTGTCTCGCTGTGTTTAAAGGTTTTTTCTCCTCGGTGTCGCTCCGGAGCAGACTGGCGGGGGTTTGCAGGCCCTCGTTGATTGGTTGATGTCATCTCCATTGTGTCAGGGAGCAGGAATGTGCAGATCTGACAGTTTTTGACCAATAAACAGTCGGTCATTGCTCAGACTGACTCTGCTTGTGTCTGTAAATGCCATACAGCGGGCTGCATGCGTTTCTCTCGCTGCAGCTCCTTTTCTCTGGAACTGATTCTCTATTTCCTCCTCCAGTGGTCTTCTGTAACGTCAAGCTTATATCTGAGGACACTCAGGCCAAAGTAGGGCTGTCAAAACTGGCCAAAGATGCTGTTTGATCATTCGTTTTAAAAAAAACACAGAGGTTTGAATATATTCAAATACCTATTTTTGGACATTATGTCCATAAGAGGGCAAACCAATACAACGGCAGACATCGTAGGCGTAGATTTTCGAGCTCCATGACGCCGGCTACAGACCTCCGTTGTATCAGTGGTAGTTGGTGGTTGAGTTAGTTACCCGTAAATAGGTGACTTTGAGCCGGGTACAGAGCACCGCGAGCTGCCGCTGGTTTCGGCGGACATTACGGTTAAATTTAGTCCACAAAATATGAGCGTTTTACCGCGACAAAGGTTAAGATTAATAACCGAAACAACTCGTTAAGATTAGGAAAAAGATCGTGGATTGGGTTAAAACCGGACAATTTCTAATAAGGGGAGAACTTCCAGTCTCGGGGAAACTTCCGGCTTCTGAACTGGTTGCCGTTCCACTCTGGTTCCATTAGGGGGGGCTCACGGGCAATTGCAGAATGAATGGAGGTCTATGGAGCTATACCCCTCAAAATCCACTTTTCTCAGGATATCATTTTTTGATTAGTAATTTGAATGTTGCATTTCAAAGGGGAGGCTAAGAAAATACACACTGCTGGGTGTTAGATTTTTTGAAGTCGCTTTTTTGTTCTAAAAAGCCTTTTAAAATGTTGATGACGTCATACACATATACGGCCAGAGATACTGCTTTACGGCAAGCTCTGAGCTTCCTTTTCTCTCGAGGCATCGACAACACAGCTGACAGGTTAGACTCTCCCTGTCAACACACGTGCTGGAAAGAGGTTTGCTGATGTTTTAAAGACCACGCCGAAATATTCACTCTCACATTCTGGTTCTGCTTCGGATGCCGTCAAGCTGGATCTCTGGTTGTAATCAGTCCCAAACATTTCCTGGGTGAAATGCATTAGTCCCGGGGAAGCGAACTCTGATCTCTGGCTTCAAAGTCCTGTATGTTAATAATAATTATATCTGCATTTATATCAAAACCTCGAGACTTTTTTAAACATCTAAATGTCATTTATTAATATGTATTTGTGTCTAAATGACATATAAACGCCTGGAAACGCTTCCAACACGCTTGCGTGTCGCGGGAAAAATAGGCGTCGGTTCTATTTCTAGGCTCGAGCCGCGCCTCAGACGTGCGTGAGCCGAAATAAAAACGGAGATGCCACGCAGCTGACACGCTCGCGCCATGCAGCCGGCGTGTAGTCGGCCTTGTGACTAGAACTAGAACAGATTCCCATTTAACATGGTGACAGCAGAGAATCTTTACTTTTTTCCAGATGAAATGACTCAAGCTGATTTAATTGATTGTCAAAATAGCTGTCTATTAATTTAATAGTTGACAACTAATCAATTCATCATTGATCTTTGCAGCTCTATTCTTTGCAATGATTGCTGTCTATCTGCATTATAAAACAAACTTTGTGTCTGTGTTGTGTGCGGATCAGTCAGCCTTATTAGCGTTTCTTTGATCCGATCTGAATGGAAGCTGCTGTATCTGATAAGTGTTCTCGCACACGCGTTTGTGTACTATACATGTATGTCTATTGGTACGTTGTGTCATAACTCTGGAAACTCAACCTGTTGCCATCTGAGGTTTCTCCGGACACAAACTGTCCTTTGTTTTCTCTTGACGTTGCTGTTTGCAAGAGAGAAAACAGCATGTAAGTAAGTAAGTGTGTGTGTGTGTGTGTGTGTGTGTGTGTGTGTGTGTGTGTGTGTGTGTGTGTGTGTGTGTGTGTGTGTGTGTGTGTGTGTGTGTGCGCTGTGCGCAGATGCCAAGAATTTGTTCCAATTCTTCCTCGAGGTTTTATTTCTTTGGAAACTGATACATTTTAACGGATTAACTGTCTTTCTGCTCCTTCTGTTCTGCAGCCCCTGAACACATCGCTCGTGGTGTGTGTGTGTGTGTGTGTGTGTGTGTGTGTGTGTGTGTGTGTGTGTGTGTGTGTGTGTGCTGCACTGATGCCAAAGATTTGTTTCAATTCTTCCTCAAGTTTTTATTTCTTTAGATTCAATATATCGGATTAACTGTCTTTCTGCTCCTTCTGTTCTGCAGCCCCTGAACACATCGCTCTGTGTGTGTGTGTGTGTGTGTGTGTGTGTGTGTGTGTGTGTGTGTGTGTGTGTGTGTGCGTGCTACTGTCAGGAGCGGCTGCTGTGCATCTGTTGATCTCCCCACCTTCCATCCCTCCTCCTCTTCTCTTCCTCCTGTATGCTCTCCATCTAATTGTACATTCCTTTTTTCTTCCCCTGCTGTCCTCTTCTCCTTCTATCCTTTGTTCTCCGCTATTTTCCTTCTTTTATCCCTCATCTTTAGTTCTTCTCTGTCTTATCTACATCATTTTCACATCACTTTCTAGCATTACTTATTTCTCCTTTCTTGTTCTATTTCTTCTCCTTCCTTCCATCCTCAGATGAGAATTACTCATCTGTAATTCCTATCCATTTTTCTTGTTCTTTTTCTTAACCCTCATATCTCCTTTCCCATGCCTCATTCCCACTTAGGCCTTACTTCATTCCCTCTCTCCTTTTTTTGTGGTGTAATTTGCTCCTCTAAATCCCTCCTTTCTCTCCTCTCTCCATCTTCCTCTGCTTTGCACTTGCGGCTCGTCTGCAGCTTGCAGAGACTTTGTGTGAAAAACCAGAAGAGCAGACGGCGATTAATCACAGGAAACACGTAGTAAACGTTATTTTAGATCATATTGTATCTCAATTGTCTGGATTACATTCGGGTGAGGAAACCTCAACATCTAAGAGTCACTCTGGTCAATTCATTTCTTCAAATTGTTTGCTAACGTAGATAGATAGATAGATAGATAGATATTTTATTCATCCCGAGGGACATTTTAAGCATCCAGAACCATAACACAACAAACACACATACACACACATATATATCTCACATACATAAAAATCACTCACTACTACTACTCAGGTTTTTGTTCAATATATTCTTTAGAAAAGCGTATCAAAGAATATACATTTACAATTAGAAATTAGCATTTTTGGACATTTCGTGCCTCTTTTTTGTCAGTAATAAAATGGTAAATGCTTGTGGAAACTGGCGCTCCAGTTTCTAAAAGTGTTTAGCTTCAGTCACTGTGGATACCTTTTTTAAAGTAGCTTTAATTTATATTACTGACAGATCTGATGTATGAATATTATTGATATTGTTGCCTTATCGCAGATTAGGGCTGGGCCATATGGAGAAAATTAAATATGACGATATTTTTGTCCCATTACCTCGATATCGATATTGCAGCGATATTGTAGGGTTGACATTTGGTGCTTTAACAAAATATTCATACAAAGAGATTTGTGATAAATAATCATCAATATTTAATGACTAAGAGGCTAAAGGCAAATAATAGAGCTAGAACATTCAGGTAAGGACATCACTTTCCTGTAATGCAGCCCTTAAAAACAGAAAAAGACAACACCTGATGCCATATTACCATGTTAGGATATCCAAAATCTAGATGATATCTAGTCTCCCACCACGATATCGATATAATATTGATATATTGCCCAGCCCTATATCAGTGAATATCTTGGCGAAGTAAATTGCAGTGCAGGGAATTGCAGAATTACATTTACATGTCAAAGTGTGTATTTGATTTTTCTTACTGTTATCTTGGATAGTAAAAGTAACATTATTAACCATGAAATATTATCAACCCGTAAAGTTTCAATGTATGTTTACATTTGTATGAAATTTAAAAAAAAGATCCATGCCAAAAAGGTTTGTGAATGTTATTTCTGAATGTAAAAAGTATTTAATCCTTGTGTTGTCTTCCTGTCAACCTGCCACTTTTTGTTTTTAAATTTTAAATGAAAAACCTTTTATCTACGTTTTGGTCGTCTTTTTTGACACTTTAGTGTCTTTAACCCGATGTTTTTGTCATTTTTTTACAATGTTTGTCAATTTTTTCTGAGCCTTTTGAAGTTTTTGTGGTTTTTTTCCCAAATTTTTTAAGTGTTTTTTTTTTTACATTTGTAACTTTTTTGACATTTGTGTCACTTTGTTGTCACTTTTTTTCTGACATCTTTGTCACTTTTTTTGACATTTTTGTCACGTTTTTCTGACATATTTGTCACTTTTTTGACATTTTTGTCACTTTTCTGACATCTTTGTCACTTCTTTTTACACATTTGTCACTTTTTTGACGTTTGCCACTTTTTTCAAAGTTATTTTATCAGTAGTTTTTTCTTCAAATAGAATTTTGACGAGTTAAATTTGACCCGAGGACAACAGGAGGGTTAAAAAAATTATTACAATCTTTACTTTCCCTTGTGTAGAGTAATTTTTTTTTCTGAGTCAAAATTTTAAATGAAAAACCTTTTATCTACGTTTTGGTCGTCTTTTTCGACACTTTAGTGTCTTTAACCCGATGTTTTTGTCATTTTTTTACAATGTTTGTCAATTTTTTCTGAGCCTTTTGAAGTTTTTGTGGTTTTTTTCCAAAAATTTTTAAGTGTTTTTTTTTTTTTTACATTTGTAACTTTTTTGACATTTGTGTCACTTTGTTGTCACTTTTTTCTGAAATCTTTGTCACTTTTTTTGACATTTTTGTCACTTTTTTCTGACATATTTGTCACTTTTTTGACATTTTTGTCACTTTTCTGACATCTTTGTCACTTCTTTTTACACATTTGTCACTTTTTTGACGTTTGCCACTTTTTTCAAAGTTATTTTATCAATAGTTTTTTTTTCAAATAGAATTTTGACGAGTTAAATTTGACCCGAGGACAACAGGAGGGTTAAAAAAATTATTACAATCTTTACTTTCCCTAGTGTAGAGTAATCAACAACATGTTCACATGCTGGTTCATTGTTTGTGTCCCTCAGAATGTCTCCAACGTCAGCAGAACATGTTTCTTCTCTGTTTCTTTGTCGTGCTGATGATGTCATCTTCCCGCGCCAGGGTTTTGGGCGTGGAGCGAAGCAGCCGTTTCCGTCTCTGGGCACCTTCATTTCCACGCTGAGCCAGAGGAGGGACGCAGGGGGGCGGGGCTTAGCTGGCGGCATGACGGGCGGCCTGAGCAGCACCCACTGGCTCCGACACGGTGAGTTCAAGTCCAAATGTTCTTCTCCATGTCGTTAAACACAGCACTCAAGCCTGATGCATTGGTAAGGCACATTTTTTTGGCCCAATCAAATTATACTTTGCAATCAGTTTTAGCAAGATGGAAATACTCCAGAAAAAACACCCCACACTACTCATTATACTACAGCCAACCATAACACAGCATCCTTTCTGCGTCTTTCACAAACATCTTGTCTTATGGTGCTGGTTTTGTATTGTTTATTATAACTGCTTTAATGCTGTTTGATTGTTTTGTTGCTGTCTGTTATGAGTTCCTATAATTGTAAAGAGCACTGAGACCATGTTTAATATGGATTTAACACTTTAAATACATGTGATTGATTGTTTGATTGATTGACTGATTTCAAAGCAAAGGTTAAAGCAGCTCCGAGTGGCTAAACTGCAGCGTGAACGTCGGGGTGGTGTGTTCACTGTCTGTCTTAGTTCCTGCCGTAGTCTCTGTCTCGTCCAGGATGTAATGATGTGTTACTTCCTCTGTTTACACTATGCTCTGTTTATGTTGAGCTGCTAGCAACGCCATCGGAGCAGCAGCTCCAAAATGGAAGGTTTTCAGAAGAAACAAAAAAAAAAAAGAGAAGAGAAGAGGAAGAAAAGCTGTTTTATGTTTTCCAGTTTTGCAGACCGTGAATTAATAGAACTTTGCAGCATGCAGACAAATCGCAGGATCACACATCTGATTAGATATAAACTGGCGTCTTTATGGAGCGATACACGTCTCAGCTGACCTACGGCTTCTCTTCTTGACTTTCTGCCATTTTAACTTCATGGTTCAAGAAGAAATTTCAGATTCTCTGTTGAAATGTGTTCAAAATACTCTCTGCTCAGCTTGTTCCAAAACAAATGTGAAAGTTTAGTTGTTTGTAAGGTTTTCAGAAAAAACAAAAGAGGAAAAAAAAGCAGTTCATGTTTTCCAGTTGGTGACAGAGTAATTACCTTCACAAAAGTGCTTTTTTGCCATTAAAAGGCTCTGATTATTATTCTAAGTGTCTGACAACATTATGGAAAGGATCCCTACAGAGAAATACCTTTAAAACCTCTTTGAGACCTTTCTGTTTAACCAGAAACAGCTCTGAGGCTGCTAGCGCTAAACCCACCAGACTCCATTTAAAAAGCAATACTTTTAGTGTGTATAGAGCCAACATATTTTCACATGTAAATCAGTCAACTGTGTTTATTTCAACCCAAACTAGAGTTGTGATGGTTGGAAAAGTGGAAAGACGGCCCAAAACGGTGTTTCATAGTTTTATTTAGTTTCTCTCGACTTGGAATGAAGTGTGTTTTACGATGCTAAAATGACTGTTTATTTACATGGAGTCTGGTGGCTTTAGCGAACGCGATTTAGCGGATATGTTTATGTTTAAAAAAAGGATCTTACTCTTTAACAGAAAGGTCAACCTTTGAATATTAACCTGAGTCTGTCAGCAGCAAAACAAGCACTTTTGTGAAGGTAAATAGAAGCTGCACAATTGTCCTGTTAACTTTCATTGTAGTTTGTTTCTCCGCTGCCGACTGCAGCGATCTCGCTTAATACTGGACCAATGTCAAAGATTGTTGTTCCCATCAGTCACTTAGACACAAAAACATGGGAAAATAGGGTCCAGGTTGAGATAAACGGTAGTTACCCTTTAAAGAAAGAAGAAAATCAAGGTTTTTTTTGATTTATTGCCATTTCAACTTTATGTTTTAAGAAGACATTTTAAGATTCTCTGTTGAAAGGTGTTCAAAATATTCTCCCTGCTCAGGACGTTTCATGAAAAATGAGAGTTTACTGATGTTTGATCGAGTTCTCAGAAACTAAATCATTAGCGACGGAAATGTAATGAAATCAGAACCATCATGACAACCAAGACGACAAACGTGTCATGAGGTTCTCTGTTGTTTATTCGCTGTCAGCGTTTTGACATGAAAGGGAGCATTGCTTCCTGTCGAAGGCGAGGTTATTCCTGACTGCCGTGTGAATGCAGACCGAGCCGAGTCCGCTTTGTCACCACGGCTACTGATGCCAGAATAATTATGCAAACCTCCGCCCCAAATGAAAACCATATGGTGTGTTAACACACACACACACACACACACACACACAGGAGATAGTGCAGCGTTCCTCGGGCCCATTAAGTCGTCCGGCCCACTGGATAATCACTACAATTTGTTTCATCTGTAAAGTATTACACTAGGTTTGTATTTCCTTTTAAATATTGTCAAATATGGCTGAGCCGAGGTCCGTCTGAGTCTCATTACAAGATTTAAAAAACACCAACACCTTTTCTAAAAAAATAAAATAAAAACAATCTGCCACCAAAGTCCAGGTTGTTACGGAATAAGATTTCAAGCTTTATTGATCTCAGCAGGGGCACTGGGGCACTGCGGCAGGATGTAGCCACTGCATCTACAGAGAAGAAAATAGCACAAACGGTTGCTTTATTATCACATCTGTTTTCTCTCTTGTTCATAAATTCTAAAGTTTCCCCAAGTAAATGATTTAATCGTGCGGCTCTTCTAGACTTTCCAGTGGTTACGCTACCGAAAAAATGAAATTCTGTCGGTGAAACAAGTAATTTTCTATTAGACGCTCTAAAAAAACGTATCCACTGATTTACAGACATCTTTTTGGCCATGTAAGTCTATGGGGGAAAAAAGTATTTTTTGGGCTAGAGCGTATTACTGCCTGACGCACCTGGATGTTGCAGTTCAACTGATTGTCAGAATACACGATGCAGGGCCTCATTGCCACCTTGAACAACTTGAGCAAGTTCTCTCGCTCAACTGGATAAACTGGCACGATAAAGGCGAAAAAATATCGCGAAAGACCCTCAGAGATTGAAAAGACTAAAGTCTGACACCATCTCACATCTAAAGACAATCATCTCACATCTAGCGTTAAAGATAAAGTTAAAGTCATTAAAGTCATAATACGTAAAGACTGGGGGTTCTTGCAGAGTCACACATTGCAAGACTAGACTAGATTTGTTTTGAAAAATATACCCAAGCTAGCTAGCTACCGCTAGCGTTAGCTGGTAACTTAAGGGAAAGTCTGCAGATTTTCTACCGCCGGATGACTCGCTTCAGAAGGGTTGAAAATCGTCAACGTTCCCTCTTTAGAGTTTACCTTAAACCATAAACAACTCTGGCTCTAGCTGGGGAGATGCTAGATCGGAGCTGCTAGACGCGTTGACGTCAAAGGACGTGCCTCGTGGCCCGCCATATTCTGCCTCTGATTGGCTAACCCTGGTATTCTTACCCTAACCCTAACCAATTCCCACTCCCCATGCCTAAACCTAACTACGTCAACCATTCTAGCAGATCCAAATTAAGATCTACCCTCTAGCCGTTTGCTGCTTCCTGTTTGGTGCTGGAGGGAGCGCACAAATAGGCGGACTGCCAATCTGGCAGCTCTGGCGAATGCCAGAAGGACAGATGCACTCTTGGGCCGATTTGGGCTGCTGGAAAAAAAGAAAAGAAATGGCGGCAACACTGGCGTTTCACACTAGTTTGACAAAAATATGCAAAACTGTACATCTGCAGCCTGAAGCCTCCCGTCTTGCCGTCAGGCTTCTACTTTTCAAAATATAAGCTTGCGTCCGGCTAGCCTTCATACTTTGGTTTCCATTCTATTCTAAGACGGTAACATAATTATAAAGCAAATAATGTCCCCGTCTGAAATTGGGCCGGTAAGGGATGGAAATGCCAGTGCCAAATTTGTGTCCCAGTCCGCCCCCTGAGCGCACCCATTGGTTGTTGACAATGTTCACATGATTTAACTTCACTACCAAGACTTCAAACTTACCATAATATCGAACATGTTTGATTTTGTCGGAAGGTCAAGATGCAAAAAAAAGACTGACTGGGACTGAGTTTTTATGACCACCTTACACCAAACAACGGAGACGACGGAAGCGCCACGACTCTAGCAAGACTCAGGATTTCATTCCGACAGTTTGCGACAGTGGAATCGCAGTGGAAAAGTCGTCGGCGTTAGTTGAAAGATAGAATATAGAAAACTGTATTAGAAAACTGCACACACAAAACTGTAACGTTCATTATATTTTTGTATTCAATTCAACGTTCAATTTATTCAATTAAAGAATGACGTTGGAATGGATTTCCTTTCATTTCTTCCAAATTCAGCAAGCAATTTCTTGTATTTCAGCAGAATACTGAAAGCAGCAGGAAGGCCGAACTGAAGTACACTTTAGTATCTGATTATTTATCCCAAGTATTATTATCATCACAAGATTTTCCCCATATCGTGCAGCCCTGCCGCAGATTCTGTTTGGCTCTGCTAAGTAGACACATTTGTTCGAATGAACCGTGCACGGTTAACAGCTGATCTTCAATCTGATGTTTGTGGACTGCTCCATTAAACCTCGGCGCGTTGGAATGAGCGGACGGCACTCAATGACAAAACTCGAGGGAGATAACGAGCTCGTCCTCGTGTCCCTCGCGAAGACATCGGTGGCTTCTGTTGAATTAAACCTTGATGGAAGACGAAGAGAAGGGAGGGGGATGTCCTCAGAGGTCTTCAAGGGGGCTGTGCTGATGAAAGGGTGTCATGGCGACCGAGACTCGTTGCTGTCAGGACTCAATTGTGTGACGCACAAGCTGACAAAGCAGTGGAAGCAGTGAAAGGAGGATTTTCATCTATGTGTTGCAGTGCTCATCAGCTCTACGTTTCTCTCTCTCTCTCTCTCTCTCTCTCTCTCTGTCCCGCGGGACGAAATGCCAATTTTCCATCTGCTTCTATCACCTGCGCTCATTAACACATTTCATGGCCAGGTGTCTATGAAACATACCTGATAAGCGTCAGAAATGTTTTTTTTTTTTTTTTTTTTTGCGAATACAGCGAAAACAAACACTCAGACAAACTGTCTTTCCATTCTTTTATTCTTCTTAAAAGTAATCGGCTGCAACAGGAGCTTTATCGTTTGCTGCCTTTTGCAGAAAGCGTCGGAAAAAAAGCATCAGGAATTTTCTTTTCTTTTTTTTTAAAGCAACAAAAACGTTGAAGCAAGCAGCAGGGTTTTTAAAAATGTCAAAAATTGGCAACGCATACAGCGAAAATAAGCAACAAATACATCGAAAAAGGCAAAGAGAATACATTGAAAAAGAAACAACAAATGTCCATGGCCAGGTTGCTATGAAATCCACCTAACAAGCATCAGAAATGTTTGTCAGGTTCTCATATTATGCTTTTTGGCTTTTTATTTTTATTTTTTTAAACCTTTATTTATCCAGGTAAACTGTTTGAGAACAACTTCCCCTTCCCTGTATTGTGTTATATATCTTGTTTGTGCACATTATAGGTTTACAAAGTGAAAAAGCCCAAAGGAACTTACCATCTCCGACAGAAAACACTGTTCACCAACTGCTCCAAACAGCTCTATTGTAGTCCAGCCTTTACTTCAGAGACCAACGTGGTCACTTTGGAACACACGTTATAATGCTCGCCTAGCTGCTAGCATGGCACAACCTCATACTCTGCTTCTGACTGGCTAGTAGTCCTTACCTAGCTACTGAGCATGTGCGACTCCCAACAAAGATGGAACAGAAGTGCGATGCCTCACTCTGTAGCTAAAACAGAGAGCTCAACACACAGGGTGAAAAGAGGAGCTGCAGCAATGTGCAGTACAACAAAAATATGGTGTTTTTTGAAAATTAAGCCATGTAAACCTATTCTGATATAACATCTAAATACAATTATGAACCTGAAAATGAGCATAATATGAGCACTTTAAAAAAAAAGCAACAAATACAACGAAAAAAGTTAGTCAAAGCTTGGAAAAAACTGTCTCTCCCTTCTTTTATTCTGCCAAAGTGCTGCTGCTCCCCTGCAACAGGAGCAACAGCAGCAGAAAGGCAGAACTGAATATACTTTATATCTGTTTATTTATCACAAGTAATATCCTTATCGCGATATTCAACAATGTTATCGCATACTTTTCTCATATAACGCAGCCCTAGTCAACACTAGTGTCCAAGCAATAATAATAACTCAATGATATTTTCCCTCGAAACCATCTAAAGCTCCTCCTCTACTCTCACAGAAAGAAACACTTGGGTTCCTGTGATGTAACAGCTGTCTGTCGTGACCCTATTATCTTCAGGCTTGTACAATCTGTCCGTGCCTACAGAATGAGCACCCACAATGCACCTGGAGAGGCCTGCTGGTGTCTGTTGTTACTGTGGAGATGGAGACAATATAGCGGCCTAATTATACAGAGGATGAATAGATGGTCAGAGATGTGGGAGGATGGGGGGACATGTGTGTGTGTGTGTGTGTGTGTGTGTGTGTGTTTGTGTGTGTGGTCACATAGTGCAGCAGCGACTCTGTGATTACACACTGATTGAGGGTAATAGCTGTGTGTGTGTGTGTGTGTGTGTGTGTGTGTGTGTGTGTGTGTGTGTGTGTGTGTGTGTGTGTGTGTGTGTGCATAACCTTTGATCCCTTTGTTTCGTCAAAACATGAGAACTCCGATGAGACCTTCAAGAGTAATTGTAAATCATACAGCAGAGACCTTTTTTATTGAGACGTTTTAATATGGATTGATCCAGCTTAGGGTTGCTACAATGTGCTGGTGTTTAACAATAAAAACTACAACTCCCATAACTCCACGCAACTGCACAACGTCATCAAAAGTCTGTGTTTACCGTCCATTGTTTTGATTGAGGGACCCCTAGGAGGCACGTTTAAAGGTCCCATGGCATGAAAATGTCACTTTATGAGGTGTTTTAACATTAATAGGAGTTCCCCCAGCCTGCCTATGGTCCCCCAGTGGCTAGAAATGCTGATAGGTGTAAACCGAGCCCTGGGTATCCTGCTCTGCCTTTGAGAAAATGAAAGCTCAGATGGACCAATCAGGAATCTTCTCCTTATGAGGTCATAAGGAGCAAGGTTACCTCCCCTTTCTCTGCTTTGCCCGCCCAGAGAATTTGGCCTTCCCATGAGAGAGAGAGAGAGACATCATGGCTTTCAAACGAGCAAAGTGGCAGTTGGTCAAGGCCACACCCCCCACCCCCTCCTCCACCTTGCCCCCCCTCTCTCCTCCTCAATAGCATTTACTTTATTTTAAAGCTCATTGTGGGACTGGCTCTAGTGGCTGTAATTCTGCACCAAGGCTGAATTTCATGAAAGAGACTTCAGATACAGTATTAGGGGACCACTAAGGTCTATATAAAAGAGACTTCAGATACAGTATTAGGGGACCACTAAGGTCTATATAAAAGAGACTTCAGATACAGTATTAGGGGACCACTAAGGTCTATAAAAAGAGACTTCAGATACAGTATTAGGGGACCACTAAGGTCTATATAAAAGAGACTTCAGATACAGTATTACAGGGGGACCACTAAGGTCTATATAAAAGAGACTTCAGATACAGTATTAGGGGACCACTAAGGTCTATATAAAATAGACTTCAGATACAGTATTAGGGGACCACTAAGGTCTATATAAAAGAGACTTCAGATACAGTATTAGGGGACCACTAAGGTCTATATAAAAGAGACTTCAGATACAGTATTAGGGGACCACTAAGGTCTATATAAAAGAGACTTCAGATACAGTATTAGGGGACCACTAAGGTCTATATAAAAGAGACTTCAGATACAGTATTAGGGGACCACTAAGGTCTATATAAAAGAGACTTCAGATACAGTATTAGGGGACCACTAAGGTCTATATAAAAGAGACTTCAGATACAGTATTAGGGGACCACTAAGGTCTATATAAAATAGACTTCAGATACAGTATTAGGGGACCACTAAGGTCTATATAAAAGAGACTTCAGATACAGTATTAGGGGACCACTAAGGTCTATATAAAAGCATCCAAAAAGCAGCATGTCATGGGACCTTGAATGCTGACGGAGTGGCTCATTGTGTGTCCGTGGTGCAGGGAGAGAACTGCCTCCGATCTGCAGCGATGTCCGTCAGAAGCAGCGGCTCTCCATCGACACTCTTCCCCCAGAAGTCAAAGCTCCGTTCCCCTCCGACCCCGTCATCCCGCTGCGCACCAAGACCACCAAGGAGTTTCAGTGAGTCCCTCATCACATCAAGGCTGTTCTCCCTCTGTTTTCAGAATGGCTTTTGAGACATAGCAGCATGTTTCCTTTCTTCATCCTGCTTTTATGCAACCTTTTCTGATTTTACTATGTTTTATTCTTTTTATTGTATGTCATGCGGTTTTAGTCTTGGTCCATGGTGTAAAACACTTTGGATTAGGGCTGGGCAATACTTCGATATCATATCGACATCCATATATGAGGCTAGATATCGTCTTAAATTTGGCATATCGTAATGCCGTGATATGACACAAGTGCCGTCTTTTCCTGGTTTTAAATGCTGCATTACAGTGAAGTGATGTCATTGTCTGAACTTACTAGCTATGTTACTATTTGTCTTTACCCACTTAGTAACTTTATCCACATTATTGGTGATTATTTATCAAAATATCAAAAATCTCATTGTGTTAATATTTTGTGATAGCCCCTACAATATCGCCACAATATCGTGTGTGTGTGTGTGTGTGTTGCCAGGGAGGACATGGAGCGGGCCGTCCAATCAGGTGACTGGAGGGAGGTGCGAGAGTTTTACCTGACCACCTTCGACTCGTTCATAGAAATCAACGCTGCCTTCAAGGTAGAACACGCACGCACGCACGCACGCACACACACACACACACACACACATTCTGGATCTCAGCAGAATGCCTGCTGTGAGAAAAGTGTTTTAGATGCTGTTAAAATTTCACCAGACGCCGTACCCGTTTTTACGATGGGAAAGCATTGTTTTTTTTCTCTCTCTGCTGTTTTTCTCCCTTTTTCTTTTCTCACGCTCTCTCCTTCTCTTTCTTTACTCATTTTCTGTCCTCCCTCCTTTTCCCAGCGAGAGGCGAACGGATCGTTCAACACCATCGACGACTCGGGAGTCAACGCCAAGTTCGTCAACGCCGTTTACGATGCTCTGCTCGGCACGGTAAGCAGGTGACAACGAGACCCCGCCCGACCAACACGTAGCCATAGATCATCACCACCTGGAACTGAGTTCACAGCATTTAGGACGCCGTTTTAACATGCGTCTTGGTGCGATCGGATCACAAATGGACAGTGCTATGTAGCGGGCCGTTTGTTTAGTTTTTTGGGCAGTCTGTATCAGGGTTTATAATTGCCTGATAACCGATAAAGTTATTGAATGAAAAAGTGCACGGCTACTTCTGTGTGTCTGTCCCTCTGCTTCGGTTCCACTCACCACTGAGTCGGACTTCATGTCCCGCCCACAACTAAATATGGCCACCAACATTTCCATTTCTCGTTGTGGTTCTCTAACATTCAGGAATGTGGACTTAATCTTGGTGATCTTTTATGTGTTGGATGTTGAACATGTTTTTGTGTGTGTCTGTGTGTGCTTGCGTCTTCGTGTGTGTCTGTGTGTCTGCGTGTGTGTACGTGTGCGCGTGCGTGTGTGTCTGTGTGTGTGTGTCTGCGTGTGTGTGCTTGCGTCTGCTTGTGTGTGTGTGTGTGCATGTGTGTGTGTGTGTGTGTGCATGCGCGTGTGTGTGTCTGCGTGTGTGTGCTTGCGTCTTCGTGTGTGCGTGTGTGCGTGTGTGTGTGTGTGTGTGTGTGTGTGTGTGTGTGTGTGTGTGTGTGTGTGTGTGTGTGTGTGTGTGTGCGTGCGTGCGTGCGTGCGTGTGTGTGTCTAGCCTCAGGACATCCAGAAGTCAGTGTTGAAAGGGATCATCAACAGCTTGCTGAGGGAGTGGAAAGGGTGAGTCCACCGCTGTGACACTTTCTGCATTTTACTTTTCATCCATGTGCTTAATTTAGTTTTCTACTTGATCGCTTTCAGCTTCAATGTCATTTCCTAGCAATACAAATTCAAATCAGAGATTTTATTCATTAAAAAAAAAAAATCATAGTAAAATGGATGATTGGCAAGCAGGTAAACAAACTAAAACAGAAAGTGTAACTTTACAGAAGGAATATTCCTAATGGTTTATTTGTTTAGGTGCAGTAGTTAGACTGAAATTAAGAAATAATCTCAGTTCCATCTCTGTTTTCTTCAGTACAGCTCTGTGACTCATTCACCAGGCTTAGCACAGAGCTTGTGTGGTTTTTGTTGTGCTACGTTGCAGTGCTGGGTGATATGGCTACAATCATCCATCCCAAAATTGGTCATTTCATGCAGCAACTGTTAAACCAAGAGGGAAAACTAACTCTAGAGACATTCAACACAACTAAAGGAGGCAATGGGGTAAAGCATCCTAAGGTTCTGAAAAATGAAGAAAAAAATAAAAATGTTGAAAGAAGCGACCATAACCTGTACAACTTCCTGAATGTAAAAAGTGCCAGAAAAAGCGACAAAATGCGTCAGAAAAAAAGAATAAAAAGTGAAAAAATTGTCAATGAAGTGTCAAAAAACGTCGGAAAAAGGATATAAAATGACAAAAAACGTCAGAAAAGGATAAAAAATTACAAAAAAAGTGCCTAAAGTGTTGATCAGAATATACATGAAGCATGTTTTCTGTTAATTCAATAAATAAATAGTCTATATGAAATAATATATTGCAGTTGCTATTTTCGTGTGAACTAACTCTCTGAGGTTGACGGACACTTGTGTGCGTCCAAACAATGTTTTTTTCAATGTTTCTAATAATGTACAGCGCAGTAATGTGGTTTGGATATTGGCGGAAACGGCAGAATCGCTGCTTTCGCGTTCCCTTTCATCTCGAGATCATTCGTCACTCACCCTCCAAATTAGGAGACAGGGAACACTGACACTTATTCTCTGCCTCTCTGTGCGTAATTGTTGGACTCAGTTCGCTGTAAGGTCAAATGATCTCCTTACACATCGCTCTAGGACAAATCTGTAGCTCACTGTACAGAAAGTTGAATTTCTTCTGAACATTTTGATAGGAAACACAGGGATCAGCTTATATGCAAGTAACCTTTAAAAGGTGAATTTATGAAGGGCTGTGTCTCAAACCGCCTACTTGCACACTTCAAACACTTAGTTTTAAGTATATAGTGTAGATAAAGTCAGTGCACTGAAAGTACCCGGCTGACCCCCTAAAAACGGTCAAAAAGTTCTTGACTACAAAGCATAACGGGAGGGACCAGCGATGTTGGCAAGTTTTTAATTGAATCCAGGCTACTTTATGCTAATGAGGAGCGCTCCTCTCGGCTCTGATGAAAATCTTTTAAACTGACCTTTGTCGATCAAAAAAACAGATAGATTCAGCAACTGCACGGCCTATTTCTCGCTTACAATGTTTTCAGAAACACGTTTCAGTGAGCTATTTTCGTAAAATACAAGATTGTATTCCGAACGTGCCGCCATTATGGTCGGTTTTGAAATTCGGGAGCAGCCCGACCCACGTGACGTGTTCGTGCAATCAGATGCCATGGGTTGCGTTCGTCACGTTCGTCACGCTCATCCCTCTCGTCATTTCCGGTAAGTGTTTTAACATAAGTGTTCCTTTTGGGACAATACTGACCATCCAAAGTGGGAACTACGGCAGTGAGTGGTCAGTGCACATTAGCAGTGTACTGACAGAAGTATGCCGAATGAGACACAGCCAAGATGTGTAACAGTTGAGAAAATGCCATTAGACCCCAGAGAGTTAAATACTTGACAAATGAAAACAACATTTTATTAAGAACTTTAGTGCAAAATGAATACAACGTGCAAGGAACAGAACATGAAGCGTCATCAAAATTACGTAAATATTGCCGTAGTACAGGTCAGCCTCTGGTTGTTCAACATCATTTTTATATGGTTGTTAACGCCATGTATGGCCATATCACCCAGCCCTACGTTGTTGCGGTGCAGTCATTCTTTTGTGTGTCAAGTTTTGTTCTGTGTGTTTCTGATTTCAGGCCTCGAACCAAAGACGACCTGCGAGCTTATTTCATTCTGGTTCAGGTGAGAATGAAAATCCTCGAGACACAGTACAGACAGTCAAAGGTTTCCTGATACAAAGAAATAACAGGCTCGTCACAATAAAAGCTCGGGAGGCGAAGATACAGAGTAGAGTGGAGCTAAAAAAACATACATATTGAATAAACAAAGATTATATGGTACTTATAAGTACTTTCCTCAAATAAACGCATGAAGCGTGAAGCCTGGCTGGCCGATGGGTACTATATCCATGGTGGTATTGGAAAGGGGGTTTAATTGTTGCATGTTTTGTTTTGTTGTGCATGACCCCCCCTCTGTTTTTTTTCACCTGGTTATTAGCATAGTTACAAATGTCAGTGGGTTGGTGAAAATGTAATCCAGAGCAACCGTGCCAGTGTTGATCACAGACGCATGCTGTCATTAATCAATATCATTAATTAAAAGCCGTTGGCTGCTGTTCATATGCAGCTGTGGTTCACTACACCTCAATGCTGTGAGTCAGCTGGGGGGACACTCAGGGTTCCAAAAACCAGGATCACAAGCGCATTAGGTTTGTAGTGCTGATTCTGATCCATAAACATGATCCGTCCTGATCTTTGTCTTATCTGTTGTGTTGCATTCAAGCTGCTGTATATAAGGAGGGGATTCCATACTTTCTGTAAAACGTATTTAAAGGTCCCATATCATGCTCATTTCCAGGTTCATAATTGCATTTAAAAATTTTGTTTACATGCTTTAATGTAAAAACAAATTCATTATTTTTCTCATACTGTCTACTACTGAATATACCTGTTTTCACATTTTGGGTCCTACCTTGCACCCAGCGCAGCTCAAAGCCCGACCCAAGTGTCTTTGCTAGTTTGAGACCGACCCAGTTGCTATCTTCAGTATTGCTATCTTCAGGCAGCAAGAAGTGATCGCGCCATTGACCAACAAAAACTTGGTCTAAAGTCAATAACGCAGCATTTCATTATTATTTTAACAGCAAATTAGTAAAATGCTCCTAGGCTCGTGCACAGCGCACACACACTATGCTTGTTACACACACTATGCTTGTTACACACACTATGCTTGTTACACACAAGCGGGGACACACAGCAGCACACACGCATGCAAAAGATTACAAATAAAAATATTACGGTGCAAGCCCGCCATCATAACAGCAATGCTCCAAGGTCCAAACGCGCCTGGCTTTTAAAGGGAATGGGAGATGATCTCTGATTGGTTTATTACATGTTACGCCCAAAACACACCTCTGATTAATGAAGACACTTAGTACAATCCTTCTGAACCATGCGCCTGGCGCACAGACCCATTTTTCCGCCGTCAAACTAGTAAAAGTGGATTTGGACAGGCCCTAAACGCACCTGCGCCAGGCTCTTCACGCTGTGCCCTTAGATCGTTAAAATAGGGCCTCTGTTTTAGTGCTTTCTCTTTAAGCCCCCCTCCTGAAAAAGCCCAGTTTGCTGTGATTGGTCAGCGTTACGGGTCTTTCGCATCTATGCTCTGTGAGTCTTTGCAGCGTTATTGCAGCCGGGGAATAATCACAACTGTACAAGAATTCCTGACAGCTCATTTACAGGCACAGTTTCTGATTACGAGCTGTGTGCCTTTCTTTGTAGACTGACTAGTTTTGATACTGTCACAGTATTTAGATAGCACTTTGACCGGCTTTATATTTTTTAAAAAGACATGGAAGTCTCACTTTTTACAATATGGGAACTGTAACACCGGACAACAACTGCTTTTTTTTCTTTCTTTCCTTCGTTTTCCCCACAAAGTTTTTTCTTCTCTCCCATCTTTTTTCTTTTCTCATCAGTGCTGGGGCACAGAAATCTTTCCCTCGTACCTCTCTCTGACCCCCCTCCTTTTCAGCCTTTCAGTCTTTTTTTTGTTTGTTGGGTCCTTTCTTTGATCCTGTTTGATCCTATATTCAATATCTCCCTTTCTCTTTTTCTCTCTCTCTCTCTCTCTCTCCTCCCTCTCTCGCTCTCTCCAGTCCGATTTCCATATATGGTTTTGGGGATTAGAATCAGATAAAGACAGGAATCCACAGTAGTTCCACTGTGGTTCCACGCTCCATCAATACACACACACACACACACACACACACACACACACACACACACACAAGCCAAATGTCTGATTTTGTCCCATTTGACTTTGACGACTCGCCTCGTCTTCCAACTCTCATGAGAACATAACCGCAAACACGCACGCACGCACACACACATGCACACACACACACACACACACACACACACACAGATTGGGACTTGGTGAGGTCATGCTGGAGTTGAGGACTGCTGGTTTCCTGTATGATGACGACTCTCTCCGTTACGGGCTCTGAAAGCTGCACATTCACCTCGCCTCTCTCCCTTCGTCTGTGTGTTTGAACCGTGTAAAGACTGAACACTCATTATCTCACTTATTATGTCATGTGTTTTTCTGATTCTTATTAAATCCAAACAGCAATCTAACAGAAAGAACTTCATGTTCTCAAAGTCACAGTGAGTCATGTTTTTGACGGAAAAACACAACTTAGATGCAGCTTTAGTCGTAGCTGAAGAACCTGACCCGTCTCCGTTTTCTTTTCACGGACGGGACAGAAAAACACTCCCAGACGTCTTATTTTAAACCAAACCACCATCTTTTTTATCAACTTAACTAAGTAGTTTATGTGCCTAAACCTAACCAAACTGTGAGCATTTCACAACGTTAAAGACGTGTTTAAAATCACAACCTTGACGTTCAAATCCGCGATCAGCGGTCTGGTCATATCTGGTTAGATATGAGGTCATATTGCCTGCTACCGCTACGGGCAGCCTAGCCTGGCTCCGCCCTCCTACGTACTTCTGGGTCTGCGTTTGCTATATTCTTGGGTTTTCTCCGGCCAAATATTTACCGGTCCAATCAGCGAACAGAGGGAGTGGCTGAGAACGATGACGTTGAGGTCGTGCTCTAGTTTGAGTTGTAGTTCCGTAATGGCGGCGGAGAAAGACGCGAGCGAAGCCATTCGGTCCGTTGTGGTAACGCTGCCGAAAATACAGAAGTTAAAGCCCGAGCGAGAACAATCTTTGCTGAGTTATGTTGGTGGCCATGATGTTGTGGCCCTCCTACACCACGGGGGTTTGGGAAGAGTTACATTTTCCAGCTCGCTCCGTTAGTGGTGAAGGACTTGGCTAAGGCTAACGCTAGCGATGCTAAGCCGACGTCGCGACCAAACGTTAGCGATTGGTTATGGCAGATCCAGAGTGGCTCTGGGCAGATCCAATAGTTTTAAACTTCAACAGAGTACCCGCTTTCAAGGAAGTTAACACTTGGACCAGAGTCTGGTAGGACCAGGCTAGTGTACAAGGGTCTGGTAGGACCAGGCTAGTGTACCAGGGTCTGGTAGGACCAGGCTAGTGTACCAGAGTCTGGTAGGACCAGGCTAGTGTACCAGAGTCTGGTAGGACCAGGCTAGTGTACCAGGGTCTGGTAGGACCAGGCTAGTGTACCAGAGTCTGGTAGGACCAGGCTAATGTACCGGAGTCTGGTAGGACCAGGCTAGTGGACCGGAGTCTGGTAGGACCAGGCTAGTGTACCAGAGTCTGGTAGGACCAGGCTAGTGGACCAGAGTCTGGTAAGACCAGGCTAATGTACCAGTCTGGTAGGACCAGGCTAATGGACCAGAGTCTGGTAGTACCAGGCTAGTGGACCAGAGTCTGGTAGGACCAGGCTAATGGACCAGAGTCTGTTAGGACCAGGCTAATGTACCAGAGTCTGGTAGGACCAGGCTAATGGACCAGAGTCTGGTAGGACCAGGCTAGGGGGCAACCTGTTGTCATGAACCATTCGTTCAAAAAGCTAGGGGAGCTGTTTTATGAAAGGCTCATAGGGTCATATTGGGGGGGACAAACCCATATCATTGTCTGGTTTGGAGGACTTGGAACATTATGACATTATGACCATTGGTTTGTTGTGTTTGTGTTTTTTGTCTTTTTGACCCATCAGATCAGCTATTTATTATGCTAGCATGCAGACTGAACAGTCCCTCCAGAAAAACGCGATCAGCCAAAGTCTGCATATTTCTGCGGGGGCCGCATTTTTTCAAATACGTTGCACTTTCGCTGCATAAATTGCCAATTTCTGTGCATAATATGTGGGGCTTGCATGATTTCATAATTCCCGCATTTTTGTTGCAAAATAGTCACATATATCTTAGCAGAAATTTGAAAATGTTTGCGTTTACTTCACACAAGAACAGCCGTTTTCCCCTGTTGCTCAACGTTGCCATGGGAACGTTATGAAGTGACGTAATTATGCGACGTGAACATCATCGAAAAGCAGGGTGTTGGGGGGAATCACTTTTTTTTCTCTTGTTCATCAAACCGCAGTTTTTGCAAGTTCCCGCAATTTCATTGCAGAAAATTGCATAAATATCCCGTATATTCCATTGCATTTTTTAAGAAAATGTGCCGCATGATCAAGGATTTTTGCACACAACAATCAAAAAAAAAATTCTGCATTTTTCTGGAAGGACTGACTGAAAATCCTGGGGTTTTGAGTGTGGTGATGGACACTTTTGTCCCAAAATGCAATGCACAACAGATATGGAAAAACTCATTTTAAGTTGTGTTCCAGAGTCACCAGCTGCACGTGTCCCGATTCAGCTGGATCTTCTGAAGTCACTAGTTTCAAGACCACAATATGACATACTGCTCTGTGTGTGTGTGTGTGTGTGTGTGTGTGTGTGTGTGTGTGTGTGTGTGTGTGTGTGTGTGTGTGTGTAGAACCCCCAGTATTCCAGCACCAGCACCTATGTGATCTACGCTCACCTGCTGAGGCAGATCGCAGCTCTGTCTGAGGCCGACCACCACTTCCTGGTTCATTGGCTAAAAAAGTAAGTGTGTGTCTGTAAGTGTGTGTGTTAGAGCTGCAAGGATGAATTACCTAATTGATTAGTTGTCAACTACTAAATTAACAACAATTTTGGAAATCGATTAACCTCTTTAAGTAATTTTTTTATGGAAAAAGTAAACGTTCCATCTTGTTAAATGAATATTGTCGGGGTGCAGGGATAGCTTACCTGGTGGAGCCTGCGCCCCATGTACAGGGGCTCGGTTCTTGTCGCGGCGGTCGCGTGTTCGACTCCGACCTGCAGCCTTTTGCTGTATGTTATTCCCTCTCTCTCTCTATCTCTCTCTCTCTCCCCCTCCCCTTTTCCATCTTCAGCTGTCCTATATTAGAAAAGGCCTAAAGTTGCCTAAAAAAGAATATAAAAAAGTGAATATTGTCAAGTTTCTTCACTCCTCTGTGACAGTAAACTGAATATCTATGAGCTGTGGACAAAACAAGACGTTTGATGACGTCATCTCGGGCCTTTTGAAACACCGATTAGTCGACAATGAAAAGAAGGGTTAGTTGCAGCCCTAGCGTGTGTCACGCTGCCTTCACATTGGCACAGTAGATTACTGCTGCGAAACGACCGGAAGTCATTCATTTCCTCTGGAGATTCGCAGGCCGCATGCTGATGGGTCCGAACCGATGCGAAAGAGTGCGATGCGAAAAGAAAATCAGGTCCGTTGGTCATCCGGATGCGTTAAAAAAGTTGAACTCGTACGACAGGCAATGGACGGTTCCTATCTGACAATCTGAGCGGAAGTTAGCATTGCTATGGTACTGATGAACAAATCTGAATTCTTAACTTTTAATAACAAACATGAGTGTGTAATTATACAAAGGGATAAAAGATCGATTCATTTTGAAATATGAGAAAAGTTCTTCTGTGCAGAAACAATGCGTAGGATACCTGCTATGGCTAATTAGTTGGTTAGCAACAGACATCGAACCATTGACATTATACCGCTATATCCCATTTAACGGACCTGACATATCAACATAAGATAAGATAAGATAGATTTTATGGGGAAACAATATACAATACAGTATATGAGGTCACTGCTCCATCTCTCTTTCCGTTAAGGGGTCCTTGGCTTAAAAAACGTTGAAGACCCCTGTTCTATGTAGATGCACTCTCCTACAAAATCACCCTAGTAGTCGAGAATGATTTATTATTTCCAAATAGAGCTATTCATGTGATCTTGTAAAAATTACTTTTTTCATATGGCGATATATATTGCAGGAAAAAAAACGTCATTTTTTTTCCAATATCGTGCAGCCTTAGTTACCATAGCTTTCTATCTAGCTATTTCTCTCTGTTCTCTTTGTCGTCCTCTTCCTGTCTTTAACTTGTTGTTTCCATCAGCCAAGGCGTATTTTCTTTATCTTCATATTTGCATTGTTTCTGTATGATCTTTCACAGTTTGTCCTCGTCCGAACCGAGTATCAGGAGGGAGGCTGGTTGTATGTTGAACACATTGTAAAGCTCTCTGAGAGAAATTTGAGGCTCCGTAAATAACTTTTGGACGTGTAGGCGGATTAGGTCTTGTCATCTGGTCTTTGCAGCAGGGTTAGCCGCTGATTGATGTTGTGATGGCAATGTAAATTTAAAGTTTTTCCATCTCTGACTGAAAATTCTCTCTCTCTCTCTCTCTCTCTCTCTCTCTCTCTCTCTCTAGAGCTGCTTATGCAAATATCACACACAGCTTTCGTGCTTTGATAAATCTCTCATGTCATCTTGTACAAAAGCCACATTGGAACCTGCAGCAGTTGCATTCTTTTTAACAACCGACTTTTTTTTCATCATCATCATCATCTTTGTTTCCCCAGCGCTAAACTGAGGAGAAGTCGACATGCAGCCGTAATGGAAATGACATGTTTGCCATTTTCAAATATGTGACAAAAATGTCAAAAAAGGCGACAAAAACCTTGAAAAAAGTGACCAAAAATGTCAAAGAAGACGACAACAACCATGAAAAAAGTGACAAATATGTCCAGAAAAGGCGACAAAAAGCACCGAAACCTCAAGAAGACGATATAAGCGACAAAAATGTCAGAAAAAGTGTCTGCTGACGTTTATTTACTGATCAATTAGTCGATCCACAGAAAAATAATCGCCAGACCCAAAACGGAATCTGCAGATTTGTTTACAGGTTTCAGTGAAAAAAAAATAAAAAATTGTCAAAAACATTGAAAAAAATTGACAAAAAATTCAAAAGCAACCAAAACATTGGGGGGAAAGAGAAAAAAATGGCAAAAAAACCACCTTCAAACAAGCGATAAAATGACGGAAATAGCGACAAAAACCTAGAAGAAGAAAAAAAGTCACAAAAATGTTGAAAAAAAGGCGACAAACGTGTCCAGAAGGGCTCCCATGTCTGGTCAAATACAAACAATTCCCTCTTCATGTACATGTTTTCAGTTATTTCACACTTTTTTGTTAAGAACATAATTTCATATGTGTTCATTCATAGTTTTGATGCCTTCAGTGAGAATCTACAATGTAAATAGTCATGAAAATAAATAAAAAAACGCATTGAATGAGAAGGTGTGTCCAAACTTTTGGTCTGTACTGTATATTGTGTGTACATAATGGAGGGTTTAGCTCATGGTATGTGCATGCCAAATTAAGCAAAGGAGAATGAATTTCTCCTAAATATTAGCTACATTTTGAGTCCCGAATGAAACATAATTTTAGTCTGTGCTAAAAATTAAAATTAGGTATCATAATTGTACTTTCCAGCTTTTACTGGTGTCCAGTCAAACATTTTTTACAGGGTAGTATGTACCAACTGTGTCTCTGTTAATTTATGATCTCTTTTTTGGAAAACATAATCCACTATCAGGCAGTTTTATCAAATCCTTGTATCTTTTTAAAGGTGACTCAGCCTTTACAGTAACAAACAACAAGCCATCTTCTGTGCGTCTCTCTCTCTCAGCCTGAAGAAGGAGCGCTGACCAATGCGTCCTGTATGTGGTGATGATTTACAAGCGAGCTGCTTCAAATTACAAGTTGTCTTTGCTTCTGCCTTAGATCCAAAAACCCAATTTAACCATCCAACGCTGCTATTTTTCTCTATTCAAGTGTCTATTTATGTGCATGTGTATATTTCAGGGTTTGTGCGGTTTGGACTCTGCCAAGATCTGCCCAACCAATGCTAACTGTGTGTGTGTGTGTGTGTGTGTGTGTGTGTGTGTGTGTGTGTGTTTTCAGGCTGACGGCGAGGCGTTTCAGGCAGCTGGTAGAGCGCCTCCTACAGTTCATCTCCACTCGTCTGTTTCCTGCAGAACCAGACGAACTTCCTCCTCTGGCCAAGTGCTCCTGGTGGATTCCCTCTGCTACTAAAGTTCTTAGCCTGTTCAGTGAGTCTCACACACACACACACACACACACACACACACACACACAACACAAAAGTCTGTGTAAATTAGTTCATTTTAGCCTACTTTATGAAACCATAATCGCCCCCTCTCAATTTTTACCTGCCCCATTAATCTTTTTACCCTGGCCCCGGCGGGCCTGTTAGCAATACTAACCATGCTAACCATGCTAACACTGCGGACATTGAAACAGACCTCAGCTTGTATTTGTTACACACACACACACACACACACACACACACACACACACACACACACACACACACACACATCCCTACTGCTACGTCCACTATTTTTACAGACTGACACACACAGATCATTTTGTCACACTTGACTTTCTTTCTTCTTTTCCTGTCCTCAGATGCAGCCAACAGTGTCTCCTCTACTCCCATCATGCCTTTCACCGACTTCTACAACATCACTCTGGAGCACATAGACTTCATGGAGGAGTACAGGACCTGGCAGAACTACGGCAACTCCAATAGGTCAGATATCGGTCCTTCTTTTTGCCTATCCAGTTTGACTATTAAGCTGACTGACTTTTCCGTCTGTAACGGACCCACCGCTAGCCTAGCCTAGCTTAGCCCGTATCCTGGAGGTAACCGGCTCCATCTAGCCTAGCTTAGCCCAGATCCTGGAGGTAACCGGCTCCATCTAGCCTAGCTTAGCCCGTATCCTGGAGGTAACCGGCTCCATCTAGCCTAGCTTAGCCCGTATCCTGGAGGTAACCGGCTCCATCTAGCCTAGCTTAGCCCAGATCCTGGAGGTAACCGGCTCCATCTAGCCTAGCTTAGCCCAGATCCTGGAGGTAACCGGCTCCATCTAGCCTAGCTTAGCCCAGATCCTGGAGGTAACCGGCTCCATCTAGCCTAGCTTAGTCCAGATCCTGGAGGTAACCGGCTCCATCTAGCCTAGCTTAGTCCAGATCCTGGAGGTAACCGGCTCCATCTAGCCTAGCTTAGCCCAGATCCTGGAGGTAACCGGCTCCATCTAGCCTAGCTTAGTCCAGATCCTGGAGGTAACCGGCTCCATCTAGCCTAGCTTAGTCCAGATCCTGGAGGTAACCGGCTCCATCTAGCCTAGCTTAGCCCAGATCCTGAGGTAACCAGCTCCATCTAGCCTAGCTTAGTCCAGATCCTGGAGCCTAGCTTAGTCCAGATCCTGGAGGTAACCGGCTCCATCTAGCCTAGCTTAGCCCAGATCCTGGAGGTAACCGGCTCCATCTAGCGGTGGGTGCTGTCAGACAGAGTTACGACACACATGGAGATGAGAAGGGTATGGACTTATCTAACTCTGGGGATACGGGGAATAAGACAAAGTCCCAATATTCGGCATGTTCCTTCAAATGAACAAGCAGTGGAACAGACGTACTGACTTTTCCCAGGGAAAGTGGCTCTTCCTCGCCTGGTAATAAGGAGCAGAAATGCTAACAGACGTGACAACACATTAGCTTTACCCACTTACCCATGACCGAGAGCGCCGTTAGCTCCTTGCTGGAGCTTCCTGGAAGCCAGACTCGAGTGTCTCCGCCTGTGCAGAGACAAAGCGACGGTCCCACTGCTGCAGTTTATCCAGAATGGCGGAGAAACACTTTGAGAAGCCGTGAAGTCTGTTTCACGCTGCGTCACGGCTCCTTAGCGTCCGAAAAAGGAAACGGATCCAGAGATTACAGTTCAAATGTCCCTGGTTGGTGCGGTGGGGGAATTCTGCTTGTTTCAGGCTCGGAGTGTGTCCATTTCAGAGCCTTGTGATTAAAAAAAAAAAAATTATTCATGTATTCAAACAGATTTAGAAATCCTTTTTCAGGGTTACTAACTCTTCATATTTCTTCTTGTCCTTTGCTCAGGTTTTCCTTCTGTCAGTTCCCCTTCATCCTTTCAACGGTGGTGAAGAAAGCCATCATCCAGAAAGACTCCGAGCAACAGATGATCAGTCAGGCCCGGGTGAGAGAGAGACACACACACACACACACACACACACACACACACACACACACACACACACACTGTTGAACTGCCTTTTGAAGAAGTGACCTCACTTTTCAGATGTTCTTTGTTCACGAGGTCCTCAAAAAGATAGAAGTACAGTAACACAGACACATGCAAACTGGAAAGCAGGCAGAACGTGCAAGGATGTACTGTGCGCAAGCAACAAATGTCTACATGTCCACACAGTTTAATTGTGTGTGTGTGTGTGTGTGTGTGTGTGTGTGTGTGTGTGTGTGTGTGTGTGTGTGTGTGTGTGTTTTCACAGCAAAGCCTGGTCAATAAGGTTTCTCGCAGGCAGAGAGTGGATATGAACCTTCTGTTCCTCAACATTAAAGTACGACGAGCACAACTCCTCAGCGACTCACTGGATGAGGTTGGTACGCACACACGCACACACACACACACACACACACACACACACACACACACACACACACACACACACACACACGTTGTTATATGTTCTCCCGACAGGAAGCTGGAGCAACTAAACAGCTTGTTTGACACTCGGCTGCTTTACTGTACGGGCCTCTGTGATCACAGAATACCTTGAGCTGTGACATAACGTAGAGCAGTGGTTGTTTTGCTGAAATATGTTAAAGGTTTCCAAACCAATCTGCTGGTCCAGTGTCAAACTAATTGTTAATTAAAAAAAAAAACTATCATTTCCCGTTTAATTGACCTATCTGCATGTTTTTGCCTGTAAGTAGTGTGTTACAGGCATCCTCCACTGAAGCATTAAGCAAAGATAATGAAGAAGGAAGGAATTCTCACAGATGTAGACGAATGTCTTGAAATACTGTAGTTGGGCCTTAATGAGGTTTTGATGCCAAACAGAAATATCTTTTTTGAAAAACAAATTGTAATGAGAGAGGAAAAAAAAACAGGCACATTTGTGGTCTGCCAACACAGAGAGGGCGTGAAAATACAGAACCATTCATGATGGATAAGCCTTTAATGTTCTACATTCATGTCTCAACCTCAGACGCTTAGTCTGACCTAAACTGTAAATCTCATGTGAACCCCGAAATCCAAGTCCAAGGGATGATAACGGTTTGAAGTCTGATTCAGCCTAAAGGTTTTCAGTTTTAAGATTATCCACGTTTCTGTCTTTGTGAAGTTATTTGGTCTGCAGAAGTTGGTGTTTGGTGTTTTAAGTACCCAAACGACATCCCGACCAAACGTTAGCGATTGGTTATGGCAGATCCAGAGCGGCTCTGGGCAGATCCAATAGTTTTTAACTTCAACAGATTACCCGCCTTCAAGGAAGTTAACACTTGTCAATGGAGAATGGCCAGACTCTCTGTACAAATGAAATGGACCAGAGTCTGGTAGGACCAGGCTAATGGACCAGAGTCTGGTAGGACCAGGCTAATGGACCAGAGTCTGGTAGGACCAGGCTAGTGTACCAGAGTCTGGTAGGACCAGGCTAATGGACCAGAGTCTGGTAGGACCAGGCTAATGTATTCGTCCTCTTCCTCCCTCTGTAGTTGACAAGGAAGCGGTGCGACCTGAAGAAGAAGCTGCGGGTGACTTTTGTCGGGGAGGCGGGGCTGGACATGGGCGGCCTGACCAAGGAGTGGTTCCTGCTGCTGGTCCGACAGATCTTCCACACAGACTACGGTGAGACACACTTCCAGTTCGCAGCGGACCAGAGTGGTCAAGCGGACCAGAGTTTGTTTGATCCCCACAAGAGTTTGGATGAGTTTTCACACCGCCCCAGACCAACCGGACTACCAAATGCTCCAGGGTTCGTTTTAAACGGACCAAACAAGACCCTATTCAGACCTGTACGCATTAACGCAGGAGGACGCATTGAGATCCGATCACTCAGACCACTTTCGGAGGTGGTCTGGGCCGCATACGGCCACAGTATTTTTTGCAGTGTGTTCACAAATATGTTATGTGCGCCACCGTTGCCTGGCAAAGGCGGAGGTGTCATCAGTGGGTTAAGGTTATATTTTTAGGCTCATAAAATGTCCCTGAATTCACGAATATGATTATATTACTGCCTCCCGCTGGTTAAAAACACGTATGGGATCTTGGCAAATAAAAAATGAGTTACGTAATTTGTAAGTTTATTGATGGATAGACCCTGAGATGAAGGGTTAGATCTGTATAGAGCAGGGAAGTGAGATCTGATTGCCAGGTTTGACCTGACATACTCAGAGCTGTGCACTTGTGATCGGATCACCCAAGACGTATGTTAACGGCAGGTCTAAACAGGGCCAAGTCTGGGATGTCGATAAGCGTTTGCCATCAGTATGTCTGCAGTGTAGTTCAGAAGGCCTTCAGCTGACATCAAATGTATAAAGTATGTCTGTGAAAACGGCCTCAATCAAGTGCGATTAAAGTTTAAAGGAGAGCAGAGAACCACAGATAACGTTGAGAATCTGGAGGGAAATCTAGCTTGATGCAATGTCAATGGGAAGCGAAGCCATACTTTATTGGAATCAAGTGGAAAGAAAATCATGTTTTTATTGGATCAAAATGCAAAGTACATTTTTATTACACGGAGGTCTCAGTGGACGAGCTGTGTAAGTTTTCAGGTCGGTGAATGAGTGTCAGATGGCTGAGAAAAGTGGTCTGTTGTGCTTTCGGAAACTCAGCAACAAACTCTTATTTCAGACCGGAGCAGCTCTTGTTATGACTGTCCTCTTCTCTCTGTTGGTTTCTCTTTTCAGTGTACGCTCCTGCCTGACTCTAATTATCTCCATATCCCTGTCACTTTGCCGTGTGACTTTGAGCCTTTGTCTCTTCCGCCTCCTCTCTTCTTCTTTAATCCTTTAAAAAAAAAAACTTAAGCCTCTCCAATTCTGCCAATTTAAAGAAACAGTTTCTTTTTTTTAGTATCAAATTCTCTCCCTGTAGGGTTGAGAAATGGCGCTGAGAGATCCTTAGACTTCCATGGAAGCCTCTTAAACCGCTCCTGCAGCACAATCGACTTCTTCGGGTGGTTCGAAATTATCCAAAGTGAAGCCCTAATCTTGTTAAAAGCACCATTTCTGTGAATGCGTTGTGTGAATGTGACATGTAAAAATCTCACGTCTAATGTATCAACAATGCACGCGACTAACTTTGTGCACTCCTAGCAAAATCTGTGAGGCCAAGGACATCAAAATGAAGCATTTGAACCTCATAATTAAATCCATTCCACTAGGCTGGCTACAGACCTGTTCTGCGTGGTGGTGGTGAAGTGTCCCAGGCGTTAGATCGCTGACCTTTAAATAAAATACTAGAATGCCTTTCATTGTCACTATACACATGTACAATGAGATTAAAAGCAACTCCTTTCCCAGTGCCAACATGTACGTCAAATAAATGTAACAACATGGAAGAAAATAAGTAGTGCAAAAACGGGAGGTAAGGTGCACAGTTCTGAGATGTATATAAAAAAACCTTTGGTTTTACTGTATATACAGTGTGATATGCAGTGTGGGTTATTGCACATTATTTGAATGATGCCCAACAGTGGTGATCATATTCAATGAGTAATAGATATTGGACACTGAGAGTAATGATATTGCACAGTAATGGAATTGCACAGTATTATCAATAATATGAAATATTAAATATTGCACAGTAGGTGGGTAGAAGAAAGTCCGGAGGTTCGTCGGTCCCGTCGGGCACGATTCTGAACGTTTGTCCACAACGTGTCTGTCGGGTCAATATCAGGCTGAATTTGTGTAGTCTGATCCTGGCATAAAGGGGGCGGTGTTTTTACCCAGAGGAAAATTCAAAAATCTTAATCTAGTCTTTTTGGTGTCTACACTTAACCCTTCTGTTGTCCTCAGGTCAAATATGACCCGTTTATAAAGTTTCTATGTCAGAAATGTGGGTTTCTTTCAACCAAATTGCACAACAATTACACTGATAGTTCCATAGAAACGATCTTCAAGTCTAATTAAGGATCAGTTGACTACTTTCATTTTTATTTTGTGTGTTTTATTCAATTTTACAGCATTTTTAGCATCAAAACAGTATCCTGACTAAACTTTGACTTATACAAGTCTGTGATTCTTTCAATATGTTCCTCTGATTTCATATATGAGTCATCTTAATTCATAATTTCAGCTTTTTTTCAACTCAAAAAATAGGTATCATTTCATATAAATGAAGTTTATTGGTCATGAATTCCAAAAATCTGTGTAAAACTAGTAAGTAAGCACAGAAAAAAAGAAACAAAAGCAACAGAAAGACTTTCTTTTATTATTTTTACCCGGGAGGACAACACAAGGGTTAACTGTTGTCACCTTTTTTTCGGCTAAACTCAACTGTATTGTGAAACAGTTATTAGTTATTATTAGTTATGACCAGCGGCAGAACCCTTAATTTTCTTAAGGTATCGTACAAATTGTTGTGCAGAAGTTTCCGTACTATATCACACGGACCCACGGATGTGTCTGATTCCTACCAGTGTCTTTTTGGGGCCACTTGCTGAAACGCTCTTCTCGTTTAGCAACCTGAGGCACAAACTAATGGTGACATTTGTAATCCAAATTAAATTTATGCGAAATGTGATTAAAACATTTCTCATGCTCTCTTTTATTCATGTGTTTCCGTCACTGCAATATTTCCTTTAACCACGAGACGCATTCTCTCGTCATGTGTGGATAAAAAACATTTTCGTAACATTGATATAGAATTTTCTCCCAAGATTTTCTGTTTCTCCTTCAGTACCTAGGGATTAACATTAGAAAATACTTGAATGGAAACGTTTGTCTGCATCTGCCTTTCTCTGTCTCTTACTTTCTATCTGTGTATCTCTCTCTCTCTCTCTCTCTCTCTCTCTCTCTCTCTCTCTCTCCTCTGGCCGAGTTGTTCTTTCCATCATCTTTCCATCGTCTTTCCATCTTTCCGCGGTCGTCTGTGTTTTTGGTGCACACTCAATGAAAGCTGTGTTCCCCTCATTAGCAGTGCAGGGAAAGCCCCAGCTCTGCCTCGCGCACACACACACACACACAAACACACACACCCCCACACACACACACACACAGACACACACACACAGGCTCTTTTATGCGTGAAGCGGTGTCAGTTTCTGGTGTTCAGAGATGTGAGCGCTCCAGATGTGTGTCTCCGCTCAGAACAGACTGCTGCTGTTTCTCTCGCTGGAAAACGATTCTGTCGAGTTTATTCGACTTAACTTCCCGCTGCTCATCGTCCTTTATCACTCCGACACTCGCCGTTGTGTGTGTGTGTGTGTGTGTGTGTGTGTGTGTGTGTGTGGGGGTGTTTGTGTCCTTTGGTACCGTGGAGACTGACGGCGAAGAGGAGACCTCATTAACAGTTAAAAAGCAGTGACAGTTTAAAACAGCTTTTTATTCCACCAATCACAATGTTATGTGTTATAATCAGTTTCAGTCTAATTTCTCAATTTTTTGAGTTTTGGGTCAAAATGTAAACTTTTTTTTTTTTCAATGTTTTTGTTATATTTTTCAAACATTTGTTGCTTTTCCTCTTGATGTTTCTGTCAAATTTTTTTTTTTGGGGGGGGGGTGGGGTTCCCACGTTTTTGGGGCTTTTGTGGACATTTTTGTCACTTTTTTCAACGTTCTTTTTTTTTTTTATGCTATAAAATTGAATAAAACATCCAAATTTAAAGAAAGTAGTGGGCTGATCATTTATTTTACTGGGGAAGAGCATTGTGTGTTCGTTCGTATCATTATGTTTCTGAAAATTTGGTTGAAAGAAACTCACTTTTCTGATAAAGATTTTTTTTTTTTTTAAATGGGTCAAATTTGACCCGAGGACAACACGAGGGTTAAAGCAGCAATAATTTATATTTTTTACAATAATGTATTGAATGTGAAAAGGTGTCTTTTTTTCCTTTTTACCCATCTTCCTTCTCTTCCTTTTGTTTCCCCTTCACTTTCAACTGTATTCCTTCCATCCTCGCCTCCATTCCCCCCCCCATTCCCTCCCTTCTCTTGTCAATCTATCACTCTCTCATTTCTCCATGCTTCATTCATTCATCAACCACCAGAAATGTGCCATACCTAATCTAAACCATATTTTTATTTTTATTTTTTACAGGCATGTTCACCTACATGAAGGACTCGCGCTGCCATTGGTTCAGCAGTTGGAAGTGCGACAACTATTCAGAGTTCCAGTTGGTCGGGACTGTATCCTTTGTACAAGAAACAAAAGACGTAGATCGTGATGTAATGTACATTTTTGGGGGACCTTGGGTGGTATATTTTTTGTTAAAGGGATTTAAATCCAGTTCTGCATCATGTAGCGGATCAATTGCAGAGATTAACTATAATAATAGTGTTAAACTGTTGCTGTTACTTAGCCCTTGTGTTGTCTTCCATTGAAACATGCACTTGCCGGTTGAAAACTGAAAATCAACACTTTTTCTGACTTTCTGACTGACTCTTTAAAATGTTTTTAGCGCTTTTTTGACGTTTAAGTTTCTTTTCACTACCATGTATGAACACCACTAAAACCAACTTATCACGGAATTCATGGTCAATAAACCTAATATATAGAAAATTATACCTAATTCTTGAGTTACAAAAGCAGAAATTATGAATTATTCAGACTTATATTAAAGGAAGGATAATCACAGAAGGGTCAGTGTTCAGTCGGGATACTGTTTAGAAACATTTCCGTTTTATTTTCAAATGCTAAAAAAATTTAATAAAACACCCTAAAATTCAATGAAAGTGGAGAGCCGATATTTTGTTCTTCTTGCGAAGCCGTTGTGTGGAATCGTTCATGTTATTTTGGGTTAATCAAACTTAAGTTTTTTAAGTAGTTAAAAAGAAACCCATATTGCTAATATAGAAATTTTGAAAATGGGTAAAAGTTGACCCAAAGACAACACAACGGTTTAAGTGACGCTGATAAATTTCTATGGATGGTTGCCGTGAAAAGGACAGGATAGGAGACAACAAAATTTTCTGTTCACATGAACTTGAACAACAAAGTTTTCTGTTCACATGAACTTTAACCCATCTGTCAAGGGACCAATGGTTGTAAATCACACGTTATATCAACGATACAATATTTACCGACAGCACAAAGTCTGCCACGATAAGATTTTGATTCGATTGAATCCATCAATGCCATCAATAAGAGACAACACATTTAACACAATCACTCACATTGATATACTGTACAGTATATTTACAAAAAGCAACTAAAATATGATTTGACAATTTCATTACTAAGCTCTTTATTATTTATAAAAAAAATGTAAGATACATTTTTGTGGCTTTTCCTTTTATTAGACAAAGAGTAAGATCCTTTTTTTTTAAACATAAAAACATCCGCAAAATTGCGTTCACTAAACCCACCAGACTCCATGTAAATAAACAGTAATTTATCATCGTAAAATACACTTCATTCAAAGTCGACAGAAACAAAATAAAACTATGTAACAGCACTTTGGGACGTCTTTCCACTTTTCCAACGATCGCAACTCTAGTTTTGGTTGAAATAAACACATAGTTTACTGATTTACATGTGAAAATATGTAGGTATGTAAAGTATTGCTTTTTTAAATGGAGTCTGGTGGGTTTAGCGCTAGCAGCCTCAGAGCTGTTTCTGGTTAAACAGAAAGGTCTTAAAGAGGTTTTAAAGGTCTATCTCCATAGGAATCCTTTCCATAATGTTGTCAGACACTTAGAATATTAATCTGAGCCTTTCAGCAGACAAAATAACTTTTAGTGGACGCAAACTGACGATGCACATTTGCCCCACAGGGTTACATTACAGCGTTCTCGCTTAATACTGGACCAATTTCAAAGATTGTCGCATTCACTTACACACAAAAACATAGAAAAATAGGGTCCAGGTTGAAACAAACCAAAAATGATCCTTTAAAGATGATGATATGTATCGATATTTTCACTTTGTAACCATGGAATTGGATCGTTGAGGATTGAATCGATATATCGATCCAGATCGATGTGAGGTTGCACCCGCAGTGGTTGTATGTTAAGGTTTTACAGTTTGTTTGTTCGTTTTTGACTTTTTTTTTTCCCCAGCAAGAGTAGCTTGTTTAGCGTCTGCAGTGCACAAACTGGTTTCACAGCTTCTGGTTGGAGCTGTTGGCAGGGAGAGTTTTGGGATGTTGGAAACACACACACACACACACACACACACACACACCCACATGTACACACACACGCATACAAAGTTTTCTCTTTTACTCCCCCTTCCTCCCCGTCTCACACACCATAACACTCCTCTATTTTAAACCACAGAGGAGAAGGAGATACTATAATGTGTGTTTTTAGGCCATAAATCTGCACACCGAACACATATATCTCAAACTAAATGCGTCTTATTTCAGCACAGAATGTGAAATAAAACAGGCAAGGTTTCAAAATGAAACATTTCCCCGAAACAGTTCAGCTTCAGTGATTTCACACCCACATGCTCTTACATAACATATGCGTCAAAAAAAAAAAAAAAAGAAAAAATAGCTCAACGAAATATTGTAAAAGGCATTTCACAGGTACTTGTACTTGGCCGCTGCATGCTTTAAATGATATACTAGCAACGCTGTAGTTTTATAAGCTGGTTTGCAGTCACATAGCGTATACGGAACAGCCGGTGCACCCACTGACCAGATGTTTGGTCTAAGCTGTCTAACACCAGACTCCGACTGCAGCTGTTTCCTAAGGTGTCTCTTCTTTTGACTCTTTTCTCTACACTTTTGAAGCATTCGGTTAAATGTCAGTAAAGTAAACATGTCATATTGTCGCTGTCGGGCAAAGACCTTGAGTTAGAATAATTTACATTATCAAATAATAGACAGGGACCACTGAAGATATATCAAAGTTCATTTTACTTGAGAACCCAACAAGGAGGCAGTCTCCGCACTACAGAATAGTACAGACAATGACCAAACGAAAAGCTCTCTACAGCTGCTTTTTATAATTACCAAGTGAAATGTAATAAATTATGATACAGAGTAGATGTCGTCAATTGTTATCTTGTCAGAGTCAAATGTTGTCTCCCCTACCTGGTCTGAGAGGGCATGTATGCCCTCAGGAACAGGGGGCTGGTTGAGGTCCCGGGGCATGTCTGCATGTATTGAAAAAAGCGACAAAGAAATCTGAAAGAAAAATTGTGGAAAAAAAACCTTGAAAAAAGCAACCAAACATTTAGAAAAAAAATTGTTGGAAAAAAACGACAATGATGTCAAAAGGCAATGTCGGAAAAAGCGACAAAAACCTCCAAAAAAATTATCAAACCCCTCCCCGAAAAAGGCGACAAAAACTCCGAAAGAAGTAACAAAAACGTGAAAAACATTGCCTAATTTCTTTTTTTAAAAGGTGACAAAATTACCAACAAAAACGTTTAAAGAAGTGACAAAAACATTGAAAATGCGACAAAAACATCCAAAGAAGTAAATTAATTAATAATAAAATATTTATATACAAGGTTTCTGCCCAACAGCGGCAATATGAAACGAAATTGACTCATGCTTTTGTTGCTACATGTTTTTTTTGCAGATGTTTTTTTTTTTTTTTTTTTTTTTTTTTTGTAAGAGCGGAGCATTTTTACACTTAGTATGAGACACTTTGTTAACTATTTCTTATTAGAGTTCTAAGAAAACCCAATCGGGTGGCATTATGTTTATTTCAAAAGCATTTTCTGTTTTCTATTAATAAGCATGCGAGTGTAATTTCTCGGAGACAGGGTTGTGTCCTGCAGCTTTTCCGACTAAAGGGAACGTATTCTACCTCAGACAGCTGCACGTTTGTCCCTCCACTTTGCAGCCTTTTTGAGCAGGAAATGAGCCTATTATGCTCAACACTTACAAGTGCACCATGTGTACCTCCATTCATCAGAAAGTCGCAGCGCTGCGTGATAAGAAATGGTCGTCAGGTGGACAGTTAATGGAAGGAATCCAGATTTCTGAGTCAAACAATCACGCATTACCTTTTCTTCTGTAGTTTAAAATACTACAGCGTTGCTTTTCTGGTGTTCCTGCTATTTGTAAAATGTACTTTCAGGACTACGTGCGTGTGTGTTTTTAATTCTGTGAGAGTTTGTATGTACAGTATACTGTGTTTGTGTGTGTGTGTGTGTGTGTGTGTGTGTGTGTGTGTGTGTAGTTTATGTGAATAGAGAAGGATCCAGCACTTCATCCTAAGTTACTGGCCAGCTGGGAACTGTCAAAAGGTTATATAACCTAATAGCTGACTGTTCCTCGCCAGGTTAGTGTGTGTGTGTGTGTGTGTGTGGGTGGGTGTGAGTGTGCAAGGGAAAAAAATCAGATGGAGGGAGCAAGACAGAGAGAAAGAGAGGATGGAGAAGAAAAAAAACATGGAAGGGTGGGAAATGTTTGTGTATGTGTCTGTGTGTGTGTGTGCGTGTGTGTCTGGGTATGTATGTGTGGGTGTGTGTGTGTGTCTGGGTGTGTGTGTGTGTGCGTGTGGGTGGGTGTGCGTGCCCCGTGCATACTACTTTGTGTTGAATGTGTGTGTGTGTGTGTGTGTGTGTGTGTGTGTGTGTGTGTGTGTGCGCGCGTGCATGCGTGCTTGCTCCTGGGTGTTCCACATGTGTGCTCGCAGTAAGAGCTAATTTATCAATCTCCCTCGTTCCGGTTTAGTCGTCATGGTAGCGTTGCGTCACTGTGGAGATAAAGAGGGAGCGGTGAGAAATAAGGACGCTGGAGAGAAAATGTGTGTGAGAGAGAGGGAGAAAGGGAGAGAGAGAGAGAGAGAGACATGTAAAGCAGAAAGAAAGAGGCTGAGATGGAAAGAGCGTGTTAACAGATGTAAACATAAAGGAACAAACATGAATATTAATTTAGAGACGAAGAGCAGCTGCCCTGTTTCCCTTCTTCTTCATTTCCCTGGCAATGTGTACATATTCCTGTATTGCAGTATTACACAGTCCCAGGTTTGCTGTGTGGTACTTTGATCAAACATAAACATATTTGTTCTTCTCTACTTTTCTCTGCTCTGTATGTTTCTTTGTCTTTCCTTCCTTCCTTCCTTCCTTCCTTCCTTTAAGGCTTTCATCTGTCTTCCATCTCTTCATTTCTTCACTCTGTCTTTCGTTCCTTTTTTTTTTTTTTTTGCATATGGCTCCTCCATTGGTTCATTTGTTTATAATTACCCAAATTAATTTATTTATCCTTCTAGGACACGTGTCAAACTCGAGGCCCCGCGGGCCAAATCCGGCCCCTCGCAAATTTGTATCCGGCTCGCATATCAATAAAGGTTGACAATACCCGCCTTGTTGTGCACACAACCAAAAAATACAGGAAACTGTTTTTTAAACCGCAATTACGCTACACTTAAAGCAGAATTTTGGCACAGTTGTCGACTTTGAGACTCAGAAATCCCCACAGAAGCGGAGAGTTTGCATATTTATGGGATTATTTTTGTGCCTTCTAATTCCAGGCAAAACTTCTATAAATTCTTCTTTAAGTATCAAACAAAAATCACTAACTTGAGCAAAAAAAAAAATTCATCTCAAAAGTAAAACTTGCGCACAAAACATTGGTGTAGTCGTAAACTGTTGCTCTTTTATTTGTTTGATATTATGTCCTTTTGTTAAAGGCGCTCTAAGTGATGTGACGTTTTTTTTACAGTGTGTTCAGGGGACAGGCAGCTAGAACATAGTGAGGAGATGTTTTTTACAGTGTGTTCAGGGGACAGGCAGCTAGCAGATAGTGAGATGTTTTTTTACAGTGTGTTCAGGGGACAGACAGCTAGAACATAGTGAGGAGATGTTTTTTACAGTGTGTTCAGGGGACAGGCAGCTAGAACATAGTGAGGAGATGTTTTTTACAGTGTGTTCAGGGGACAGACAGCTAGAACATAGTGAGGAGATGTTTTTTACAGTGTGTTCAGGGGACAGGCAGCTAGCAGAGAGTGAGGAGATGTTTGCTGTATGTTACAAAAATGTTGTAGCATAAAAAACGCGTCACATCACTTAGAGCACCTTTTAACAGTTCCCTCGGCTTCTTTCTCAGCGATCAGTCTTTTGCTCTCCATCGTGTCTCTCCATCATGTTTGCCTTTACTGCAAACATGATGGAGAGAGCAACTCAACTGTAAACAAAAGGACATATTATCAAACGAATAAAATATATAAAAAATAGTTTACGACTACACAAATGTTTAATTTAGAGATGGCCATTTTTTTTTTTGCTTGAGGTAGTTATTTTTGTTTGATACTTGAGAAGTGTTGCTTGGTATTAAAATCACAAAAATAACCCCATTCATATTCAGGCTGGGAGACAGGTCGGCTGTGTGGCAGCTGCTTTTAAAAAAGGAAATCATTGTCTTTTTTAGGGCTTTATGTCGACCAGACTGTAAGCGAGAAGACTAGTGTATATGAGACATGCAATAATACAGTCAAAGGTATTTCACTTTTTCGATAAAATACAAGCATGTCAATAAACTAAACATGTCTGCCCCTCCATGTGATTTGAATTTTCCAGTGTGGCCCTTAGCGACATTGAGTTTGACACCCAACCCGAGGGACACAACCACCACGGACTAACATCTAGGGCCCTTGACGGCGGAAAAAAAAAGGGTCTGTGCGCCAGGCGCCTGGTCCTAAAGGGTTGTCCTTAGTGTCTTCATTAATCAGAGGTGTGGTTTGGGCGTAACATGTAATAAACCAATCAGAGATCATCTCCCATTCCCTTTAAAAGCTAGGCGCGTTTGGACCTTGGAGCATTGCTATTATGATGGAGATTTGCACCGTCATATTTTTATTAGTAATCTTCTGCATGTGTGTGTGTGTGTGTGTGTGCTGCTGTGCGTCCCTGTGTGTGTAACAAGCATAGTGTGCGTGCGCTGTGCACGAGCCTAGGAGCATTTCACTAATGCTCTGTTAAAATAACAATGAAATGCTGCGTTATTGACTTTAGACCAGGTTTTTGTTGATCAATGGTGCGATCGCTTCCCGCTGCCTCAAGATAGCAATACTCCCAGAATGCACTTGAACACACCTCCCTGTAAGACCAGCACGCCCATGGGCCACAGATGGGCGCAGGTGCATTTGCTATTTAAACGACGCGGGTGCTGGATGTGAAACTGACAACTGGGTCGGTCTTAAACTTGTGTCAGGCTGTGCGTTGTGCTGCGTTGTGCTGCACTGCGCCGGGTGCAAGATAGGGCCCAATATCTGTTCCAGAAAGATAGCTGGAAAGCAGACCATCATCATGCCTCGCTAACTGCGAACCAAGTCAGCCTCCACACTGCACTGTGTGAGGAGAGCAGTGTGTGTGCACGTCAGTTTGGTCACTAACTTTGTAATAGCAACAGGACACAGTGGGAAACGTGTACAACTTCAAACGCAGACCCATAAGATCGGGGAAGCTCCAGGCTTATTCCGTGTCAACTGCCTAGTCCTAATTTACTTCTAAATGTGCTCGATAAGAGCCTTAAGGTGGAACCTTCTTCATTTCCTGAGTTTTTGTGATGTTTCTATTTGCAGGATTTTGAATTTTGAGGAAAAATCTGTTTGTTATTTGCGGCTCTGCTGTTGCATCAAGAGTTTAAGAAACAGTCTGGCAAACAGAAGGAAGTGGGTAGAAAAACAGACGGAGAGATAATCTGAAACAGAGAGGGCATGAATAAAGAGAGAGAGAGAGAGAGAGATTTATATGTCTGTCCCATAAAATGAAGATATATGATCAAGGGCCTCTAAATACTTTTCTGTTCTGTACACTCTGTTTGATATCTGTGTGTGCGTGTGTGTGTGTGCGCGTGTGTGTGTGTGTGTTTGTGTGTCTGTGTGTGTTTCTTTGACTTCATAATGACCTTAATGGTTGCGGTAATAGTACAGTTAATGTTTATTTTGATGTCGGTGCCTTTGTGTGTGCCTACCTGTAATCAGTAGTACACACACACACACACACACACACACACACACACATCCAACCTACACACGCAATTACACTACATCTGGTCACCACATGTGGCAGCTGTGAACACTTTGTGTGTGCGTGTGTGTGTGTGTGTGTGTGTGTGTGTGTGTGTGTGCGCGCAGGTGGATGGGACATTCAGTTCTGTACATGAACTAAACACAAACACACACACACATTACAGTTACACAATGAAGTAATTTATAGCCGACATTAAACTCTTTCTGCCATAAAAGAAGAAAAAAAAAGACTGGCTGGTCTTTTTTTCAGTACACACACACACACACACACACACACACACACACACACACACACACACACACACACACACACACACACACACGGACCATTAGGTCAGATTTTACACTGTGCGTTTCAGACCGAACACCAGTAAAATCCAGCTGTTTTCTGTCCGACTGTTGTCTGTGTTGGATTTTCAGCTCCACCTTTTTTATAAAGACTTCAGCTTCTGTTCTGACAGCTTTTATTATCTGTGTATCGGGGCCTTAGGGCTGCTCGATTATGAAAAAAAAAAATAATCATGATTGTTTTGGTCATTAGTGAAATCAGGATTATTTAAGACGATTACTCATTGACTTTTGGAAAGATGTTGCATTTATTGAAGTTAGAAAACCGGGAAACAGTTCAACAAATCAACGGCATAAACATCTGGAACTGTGAAATTCCCCTGAATGCTTTTCCTGTTTAAATGTTATTTTCTTCATTCAGAACACAAGACAAAATAAGAGTTTATTTACAAAATATAATTTGCATAAATAATGGTTTTTCTTGATTACTCTGTTTTGTGATTGTTAGGAGCCGAAATTGAAATTACCATCAAAATGTGACCCATTGCACAGCCCTAATCTGAATCATGCCTGTCCATATTACTCTAAGATAACATGATTGTGTTACTGTTGAGGGTTATTGAGGATATATATATATTTTTTAACCCTTGTGTTGTCTTCACCATCGTCCATGAACTTGTCATTCCGGGTCAAAATTGAATTTTTTTTTTTTTTTTTCAGACTTTTTTGACGCTTTTTTAAACGTTTTTGTCCCTCTTTTCAACACTTTTTTTTAATTCATGGTCAATAAACCTAATAAAATGACATTATACCAAATTTTTTAGTTAACCCTAACCCCTTAACTCTAAGTACTTATTATGAATAATTTTGACTAATAGAATAGTTAACCCTCCTGTTGTCCTCGTGTCAAATTTGACCCATTTAAAAAAAGAAATCTACATCATAAATTTTGGTTTCTTTCAAACAAATTGTCAAAAAATAAATAAATAATGTGGATGGTTCCCTACAACCATTACTCTTTACAAGTAAAATAAATGATCGGTTCACTACTTTTTTGTTTTGTACTTGTTTTATTCATTTCAGTTTTATAGAATTTGAAAAAAAAAATGATAAAAGAACATTGAAAAAAGGGGGAAAAATGTCGAAAAAAAACATCAAAAACGTGGGAAAAAAACAATAAGTGTCCAAAGCGCAAAAAAGAAAATTGACATTTTCTTTTAATTTTAATTTTGTCCCAGAAAAACTAAAAGTTGCAGGTCGACAGGAAGACAACACAAGGGTTAAACCAATCACAGTCATCTTGGGACGGAGCCACAGTGCCTCTGCAAAATAGTCTCGGGAAGGAACTTGTTTTGGTGGAACGTGTACGTTCAAAAGAAGTTTTAGTTGTGCGAGAGAAAACTCCGACTGGACAGTCTAGCTAGCTGTCTGGATTTACCCTGCAGAGATCTGAGGAGCAGTTAACCATAGTCCTCACAAATCCACCGGAGGTTAGAACGCCAACACAGAGACAGAGGAAAGTGTTTTTTTTTCCCAAGTTCACTTATCGTTTTTACATTCGAAGAAAAGAAATGAAATCAAGACAGGTGACCAGAAGTAAAAGTAAACGTGTCAAAAATAAAAACGAAGAGGAGGGTTAAAGAAATGCCTATAAACTAGAGCACGTTTTTCTCCCATCCCAGGATGCTGTGTGGACTAGCCAGACCCTCCTCTGCAGCGCTGTGGAGGAAGGTCTGGACATGCGACACTACTGTCTATATGACATTATGGATCAGATGAAATACCAGAATATGTAACTTCCTCCTTAACCTGCTGTGTTATCAGCTGATGGGCTTAGCCGTTTACAACAGCATCGCTCTGGACATCCACTTCCCCCTCTACTGTTACAGGTACGTGTGTGTGTGTGTCTGTGTCTGTGTGTGTGTGTATGTGTGTGTTGATATTTTTGTTTATCCCATGTTTTAGGTATATAGAGCTACATACACATATGTGTGTGTATGGTGTGTGTGTGTGTATGTGTGTGTTGATATTTTAGTTTGTACCATGTTAAATGTATATAGAGCTACATAGACATATGTAAGTGTGTGTGTGTGTATTTTTTTGTTTATCCCATGTTTTATGTATATATAGCTACATACACATGTGTGTATGGTGTGTGTGTATGTGTGTGTGTGTTGATATTTTAGTTTGTACCATGTTAAATTTATATAGAGCTACATAGACACATGTACGTGTGTGTGTGTGTGTGTGTGTGTGTGTGTGTGTGTGTGTGTGTGTGTGTCTGTCTGCTCCAACCCCAACCAGCAGGAATGTACAGTCACTGGTAACTGGGTTAATGTTTCCCTGAATGTCTGTCCACTCTCACAGGAAGCTCCTCACTCCGCCCACTGCACCATGCGACCAAAATGGCCTTGTCGGCATGGCAACCGCCACCCTGGACGACCTGCAGCAGATCATGCCGGTACGTGCTGCTGGTTTGAATCGCCCGGCTGTGTGTGAAAATCTCTCGGATTTTAGGATGAGCTACGAGCTTAAAGTGACTAGAGACTTAGGTTTAGGAATCAGCAAAGAAACATGTTCAAGCTGAGTTGTGTTAAAGACATTGTGTTACATTAAACCATACAGGTGTAGATGCAGGGGGAGATGCAGGGTAGATTTCTTCCCCTTCAAAAAATATCAAAGACCCCCCAAAAAGACGTAAAGATAGCCGTTCAGGGGGCTCAAATCATTTCTATATCCTTCTTAGGGTTGCGGTTCTCCAAAGGTTGAAGCTTGAAACCGATTCAAAATGTTTTGTTTTTTCTCTTCAATATTGTCAGAAAGTTGAAACACTTTCTTACAGTATTGAAGAGAAAAAAGAAAACATTTTCAACGTTTTTGTCACCTTTTTCTGATTTTTTTTGTTTTTAAATGTTGACGATTTTATCACTTTTTCCAAATCCACAGTTTTTTTTTCTACAATATTTTTGTTGTTTTTGTCCTTTTTTATAAAAAATACATGCATATATGTCCCGGGACCTACATAGCAGTAGTAACTACCTAAATAGTTGGAGATCTTAACCCCCCCCCGCCCCCCCAATGATGACACAAAACCTACATCTTTGCATTAAACTAAAAAAGCTCACTCTTTCTCTCTCTCTCACCTGAGATAACGCCTGTTGTTATTTTGAATATTGAATTGAACTTGTAATTCAGTGTGCTGTCACTAGAGGGTGCCAGAGATCAACTTGTGATCTCTGTGTGTTCACTTTGACCCCCGCCCCCCTAATCCCTCAAAGCATGGTCTTTGTAAAGTCTAAATTTAACTTCATGTGCTGCTGTCGGATTGAAGTTAAGTCTCCCACCAGATATATACTTAATACAGCTTTGGTAATTTTGTGTCAAAACCCATTCATGCATTATGTATGTCCACTGCTCCAACTTTTACGTCACTTTAAATATATTTAACATGCAGTAGTTTTCAATTGTACTTTTATTTACAATTGTATTTATTGATTTGATATTTAGAGTTTTTGAGATAATATTCAAAGTATATGATTGTCTTTGATCTATAGTTAGAGTGCTTAGGGCTGGGTGCAGAATTCAATGCTTTGAGGCACCGACCGAATGGCCTCTAAAGTATCACGTATCGAAAAATGCCTCGTCATGCAATACCCAATTTTAATACCCTAAGAGTAAGTCTCATCAGCGTCAGTGAGCCAATAGGCACGCAGCATGCTTCTACCAAGATCTAACAACGTCTGTGATTGGCTGTCTAACTTTAACACGTCGTAGAGGCACGCAGAAAAGAACTCTACGTTACACAGAGACAGGGCTCACGTAGAAATATCTGTGTATTAACATAAATTTTTCCATAGATCATGATTCACAGTTGTGAATTTCTGTTTTTAACATTTTTTGCATTGCACACTTTGTGCTTCGACAACTTCTGTCCGCCACGGAGGGTTTTCAGAGATTAAGGATAAAGTCCATGTTGTCGATTTTTTTGGACTTGTGTCACTTTTTACAAGTTTACAACATATTTAAAGTTTTTTACCCTTTTTTCGACATTTTGGGGCATTTTTGTGTGTGTTTGTTTTTACCTTTTTGTTAGTTTTTCCCACGTTTTTATATATTTTTTTCTAGACATTTTGGAATTTATATAGACATACTTCCACACTTCTTTTACTTAAGTAACATTTTCAATGCAGGAATGTTGCTTCTAATGTTGCTTCTGGTATTAGCACTTTTACCGAAGTAAAGGATCGCTCGGTTACGTTGTAACCTTGGTTCTCTGAGCGAAGAGACTAGCTCTCCAGCTTGTAGGCCGCTCGGAGACAGTTCCCATCATACTATCAGTGATTCCACGCCAGCACAGGTGCTTTATAGGGCGTGGCCGGGCAAGCCAGTGTGTTTAAAAGAAGTATCCGCTTACCTGACCTCACGGGGATCATCACCATAAATATGGAATATGTAACGGTGGAGAGATAGTCTTGATACGATAAACAACTGAATACTTCCTCCACAGCTGGCAGCAGGGGTCCGGCAGTTTCTTACAGTCAGATTCACGGTAAAAGCATGAGTAAGAAAAGAGCGATTCAATAAGTAGATTAGGGTCAAAGCTGTCACTTTGCAACAGAGGAACTCTTGTGACCAATGGAACAATTCAGCTGTGTTGTGCGTCAGCTTTGAGCCAAAGATCCAGAACATTCACTCAAAGTTAGTCCTCAAGTTTCACATCCAAAACTATCCTGAAGGTTGAAAACTCTGGATCGCACTAGGACACAAGCGCGCTCACACACACACACACACACACACACACACACACACACACACACACCCACCCACTGCGGTGCCAGAACGGGCCATGTGGTTACATAACAGCAGGATATCAGATACGAGGCCTGCAGTTGGTGTCCGGCCATAACTCTAGTGACCTCAGATGAGCTTAAAATTCAACGTTATTTAGCAAATAAGTGAAACTGTTTCATACCTGAACATGAAGTGGAAATGATGGAATCTGGATCACCATAAAAACTTTTCAGCTATTCACTGGTCACTGGCAGAAACCGAAGCCCGTAAAAAAGCCCACTATTCGGGCGAATCCAAAGCCGAATGCGAACATCCCTGTGGACACGCACCATAATGAATCAATGAATCCCCTTCTAAGAGAATTCATTGGTTTTTATTCTCTCTGTTTATTTGGGACTGAACTAGTAACCTCTGAGTCCCATCTAGCTAGAGCTGGGCAATATATCGATATTAAATCAACATTGACATACGTTTAAATATTGTTTAAAATGTTGGATATCCTTATATCGTGATGTGACACAAGTGTTGTCTTTTCCTGGTTCAAATGGCTGCATTACATGCACCATAATGAGTCAATGAATCCCCTTCTAAGAGAATTTATTGATTTTAATTCCTTTCAGTTTATTTGAGAGTAAACCAGTGATCTCTGAGTCCCATCACTGTCCAAAAGATTGGTCCTGATCCTGAACTCTTGTGTCTATGTGCAGGAGCTGGCTCACGGTTTGCGAGAGCTGCTGAGCTACGAGGGAAACGTAGAGGAAGACTTCTACCTCACCTTCCAGGTATCAACATACATTTACACTAAATGGATGCCCCTGTGGGAATTGTTGGGTCTTTGTAAATAAAATGTCCTGAGATAGATAACTTCGGTTATGATTTGACCATTTTTTTTAAATCAATTTATTTTTTTCTTCCGTTAGATGCATAAAAGTACAAAAATGGCCCCAAAACAGTATTTGTTGTCATCTCATCAAGGTATCAGTTCTGCATTGCCATTATGGTTATCTGCAATTTATTTGCCAGGTTTTGATTTTCATTTTATTTATTGCAGTTGAAAATTGAATGTGATAGAGTAGAATAGAATGTGAGAAACAATAAATACAATCAGTACAAATAAAACTCTTCCAGCAACTCTGTTAAAAGTCAGGACACACACACACACACACACACACACACATCACAGATGTCATGACCACAGTGTCTCGGCAGGTCTGGCGGTGCTGACAGACAGCTGACTGCTGTCACTGCTGTGTGATTTTAATAAAGTTTATTCAGTCCCACTGATGTCCCACAGCAAATGAGTTAAAATGTCAAAAATATAACTTGTTATTTATTTAAACATTGGTTGCACACTGTCTTACTTGCAAAAAATATAAAGTTTAATAGTAGGCAACGTTTCAGTACTAGACCATCATCAGGCAAAAACGTATTTTAAAAAAAATGTATTAAAATGTATTTAATCATCAAAATATAGGTTTGGGTAAACATGAATATTTTGGTTCCAAATATTACACCTACTTGTACAAAATAATTGATAGGATAAAATAACCAGATTGTGTTAAAAAAAAAACGGACACACACACACTGCGGTGCCAGAACGGGCCATGTGGTTACATAACAGATACGAGGCCTGCAGTTGGTGTCCGGCCATAACTCTAGTGACCTCAGACAAGCTTAATATTCAAACGTTATTTAGCAAATAAGTGAAAATGTTTCATACCTGAACATGAAGTGGAAATGATGGAATCTTGATCACCATGAAAACGTTTTAGATATTCACTGGTCTGAAAACTATTAGTTCTTAGTAGATATATTTCAATGAAACAGACAAAGACGGTATGTGTCTCTTTCATTGTATGCCGTGCGATGCATTCTGGTAGCGCTGCGGCGGCTTTCAATAGACGGCCGCGTCGAGTTGCCCGCTCCTAATTTGCATAAAGTTAAATCAGGTGTGCCCGGACAAAAAGTAAAGAAGCACTGCAGGCCCAAACACGTCCTGGTGAGATAATATCTGTGTTGGTTAGCAGCTACAGAGCAGTGCAGGGATGTTGAGCAACTGCTTGCCTTTTAACTTACATTACATTACATGTCATTTAGCTGACGCTTTTATCCAAAGCGACTTACAATTGCTATATATCAGAGGTTGGAGCAACTAGAGGTTAAACGTCTTGCTCAGAGACACATTGGCTGATGTATCACAGTGGGAATGGAACCCAGATCTCCCACACCAAAGGCATGTGTCATATCCACTGCGCCATCACCACCACAACTTCCCGAAACCAGGGCTGGGTCGTTAAAAAAAATCCGCTAGCGGTACCGATACCAACACTGTGACTTCTATACTTGTTCCAAAACATTACTTTTTTCGATATCAATTTTATTTTTCAGATCCTAATATGTGAGCCCCGTCTCTGTGTAACGTAGAGCTTTTCCTGCGTGCCTCTACAACATGTAACATTAAACAGCCAATCAGAGACATTATTAGATCTTGGTAGAAGCATCCTGTGTGCTTATTGGCTCAGTGACGCTGATGAGATTTACTCCTTAAGGTAGAGAAATTGGGTATTGAATGACGAGGCATGTTTTGATACTTGCTGCTTTAAAAGGCAATTTGGTCGGTGCCTAAAAAGTATTGACTTCTGTACCCAGCCCTACCTGGAACTGAAAGCAAATGATTATTATTATCTCTGTTTTATAACCCATGAAGTATGTTCCCACAGACTTAAGTGTAATTGCATTACAAGTCATTTAAGGCAGCTTCCAAATCCTGCCACGGTGGTCCACGGTGATCCTTTAAAACATCACTGTAAGTTCGACTGAACGTGACATCAGCATGTTTTATGAAGCAGCGTGTCCCTGCCGCTGAGTGGAGTAACCAGATACATAAAGGCATACTTTGTGGTGCAGCTGGAGTTCTAAATAAGGCTGGAACATATGTGAGAAGAAACATGATGTAAAAGGCTGAGTGGAGGTGTTTTTTGAACCCACAGTGTGAGCTATATGCTGGTCTCAGTCACACCACTGTGGCACAGATAAACCCAATGACCTGCAGCACACACTGCGTCTCTCTCTGTCATTTCGCCCACTCACTGTGGATCCCCGCTTTCTCCTGCATGTTTGTTCATCAATTTGTGTCTGGTTTACTGTATATATTTATAAGTATTTCATATTTATACCCCTCTAAGTTTGCACTGCTGTACTTGCAAAAGCCCTCACTGACTAAATGCATTCCCTATAACCCCGTCAACCCTAACCTCCACCTAATTCTAACTATAAACCCAAACTTTATTTATATACCACATACCAGGGGCGATTCTAGGACCAAAGCCTTAGGGTTGCCTAGCGTAAAAACGTAATTTTTTTTTAAAATGTTATTCTGTTAGTTGGCAATGAAGTCATATCATTTTGAATTTCCTCTCTTCCCTGAAACTTTTTTTTTGTTTTTTTCTGGAAAAGTAATCAGACATCCATTTTTGGAAAAGCAGACATTTCCAATATGCAGTGTCAATAACTTTTGAAAATGAGTTTGACTAAAGGCTGACAAGCCCTATTTTCTGAAAACGTTCCTGTGATTAACCTTGTTTTTTTTGGGGGGAGCATTTCTGCCTTTATTCAATATGACTGGGGAGAGAAAGAGTGGAAGATATGCAAGAAAACTGTCACAGGTTGGACTTGAACCGTGGACCTTCTGCGTAGAGGAATAAACCTCTGTATATGTGCGCCCGCTCTACCAACTGAGCCAAACGGCCACGATTTCTCTTTACATATTACATATTCAGTACCTGTTCCTGATCATTGCTGCCTTTGTGCTGTATCATTTCCAAGTGTCCTTGAGCAATACACTGAACACACTAGCCAGATAATCGGCCGTTGGACAGTCTGGCGAGGTCGGTTACTCGAGTCTGTTCGGTGTGTCCCGTGCTGTCGTCTGTCTGAGGGTCGGTCTTCATTTTGGCCGACCTGACATGTTCGGTCGGCGGCAGGGCAGTCGGTACTCACCCGGAAATGTCGAGCGGGATGAGCGTGACTAGAGTCTCTCAAAATCGGACACAAATCTTTTAAACTGACCTTTGTTGATCTCAAATGTAGACCAATTCAGCAACTGCACGGCCTATTTCTCGCTTAATATGTTTTCAGAAACACGTTTCGGTGAACTATCTTCGTACAATATGAGATCGTATTCTGAACGGCCGCCACGACAGTCTGGCTTTGAATTTCCGGAGAAAACAAACCCCACGTGACGCGTTCGTCCAATCAGCTGCCGGTGTTCATTTTTTGGGCAACAATACAGATTAGCGCCGCCTGTTGTTATGGAGACGTATTACGTCTCGTCTCTTCGGTGTGTTCTGAGGCACTTTTTGGACCAACTCGGGGAGACTGATCAGCCCGACTGGCTTTTCTGCCGATGGATGGCCGTCTGGTTGGTGTGTAAGCACCTTTAGTGTGCGAGTGTGTGAATGAGAGGCAAAGTGTACTGCAATATAAATGGAGCCATTCACCATTTTACGAGACAATGAAAGGATTTGGGAGTCCTTTCTCACCTATGTGACATTCTCTGTGTTTGTGTGCGCGATTGTTCCAGGTGTTCCAGGAGGAAATGGGCGTGGTCAAATCCCACAACCTGAAGCCTGGAGGGGACAAAATCCCCGTCACCAAGCAGAACAGAAAGGGTGAGTCGCCGCAGTGAGCGGCACGTTTCTCCACTTGACTCAGCAGTTCATCAATCGTGCTCGCTGACACATGGACCTCCTTCATACCTGCATGACGCTGCATCTTCTGAATCACAATCACACTCGTCTAAAGACATGTGGGGACAGAGCCTTTGAGGCTATGTCGCCCAGACTCTGGAATGCTTTACCTACCAGGATTAGGTTTGCTGAGAATGTGGATTGTTTAAGGGACAAGTGAAGACTCACTTGTTCAGGCTAGCTTTTGGGTAGCCTATGTCTTTTATTTATTTGAAAATTGTTTTATTCTATTGACTATTTTTACCATTTTTTATTGTCTATGCACATTGTAAAGCACTTTGTGACCTTGTCAGTGAAAAGCGCTGTATAAATAAAATGTACTTACTTACTTACTTACTTACAATCTGAAAAAGATTTATTGCCAGGTAGTAGCACTTATTAAAGCAACAATAGAGAACTTTTCCCGCTTCGCCCCCTACAGGTTGGAAGCGGAGTTGACCGTTACATTACATTATGCAAGTTTGCCAGATCGGGTAGCGGATCTGTAGTTCGAATGAGACATAATGAGACATTACAACAGCGGTAATGGACAATTCCGCTTCCAACCTGTAGGGGGACCAAAGCTGTAAAAGTGCTCTAGTGTTGCTTTAAGTATTTGCTTTGGGTGATGGTGCATACATAAACCCAAATTTAAATATTAATATGAAATAAACAAACAAATACAGAAACACATAACACATAAATATAACTATATGACATTAAAGCTTTAGTGCGTAACTTTTTGATATTAATGAACGTCCGTTACATTCAAGCCGTTGCCAAATGAGTTTCTACAAAGCTAATTAAGACCATCAGCTCCACACAACTCTCTCTGGATCTCTCAGTGTGACTATGTTCAGAAGGTTGTGTCGTCCGGTGACTTTCTCACACAGAAACTCGAGTGAAGATAATGACCTCTTCTGAAGAGTCCATCATGTTTTTTTTAATCCTCCGTGTTTCCTTGGCTACTAGCGACTGCGTGGAGGAGGAGGAGGGGCGGGGCGTGCGCGATCACGGAAGGCTTGTATCATGTGGACGTGCCAGTTTTGTTGTCATTACTTAGAATTCCTCATGGGGGCGACAGAAACTACGCACTATAGCTTTTGGAAAGAAAGTAAAAAAAAGAGGCCGAAACAAAACCTTGCTGGTGGATCAGACTGGAATAGAGCAAAAACACATTAAATACACTATGCAATATAGAGCAGATCAACCAAACAGACACAAAGTACTACCCATAACTGATTTTCTGAGAAGGCTGACCACATGAGCATGTTCAATGAGTCGACGGTGGCCAGTGTTGTGTGCTGGGGAAGCAGGCTTAGGGTAGCAGACGCCAACCGACTTAACAAGCTGATCCACAAGGCCAGGAACATTGTGGGGTGTGGGGAGGGGGGGGAGGAGCTGGACTCAATGGCGATTACAATATACAATACAAAAGCACCCACCATTTTTTTTTCTGAGTTTAATACAAAGCACTTTGGTGCAACGTGCATTGCGTACAGACGGTGAAAGCTGCTGTAGTGTGTGTGAAGATTGTAAGGCCCGGTGACAGACTGGATGTGTGGCGTGAGCGTGTCAGCTGCGTGGCGTATCCGTTTTTGATATCGGCTCCCATGTTAACAGGTTAGAGCTTGCACACCGCCTGCGTGACACGCACGTCTCAGGCGCGGCTCGAGCCACGGCGAAAACGCGTGCGTGCTAGAAATAGGACCGACGCCTGTTTTTCACGAGACACGCAAGCGTGTTGGAAGCGTTTCCAGGCAAAATAGAATAGGAAAAGATGTTTATATGTAATTTTGACACAAATACATATTAATAAACATAGACATGTTGATGTTTGAAAGTCTCTAGGTTTTGACATAAATGCAGATATAAATGTAATTAAAAAAAATATTGCATCTGCACAAAATATTCTTTAGCCTATGTTGCCGTCAATACTGCCGGAGGTGTCTTTGCTGTAATCAGATCAGTATATATTTATGTTTAACATGAAGTATACTACTGCTTGAGTGCAGTAAATCAATGGGAGACATCCATGTGTCCAGACAAGGCTTGGAGCAGCAGCGCTGCGTCAGACACCTTTCTGGTGTGTAAAGACAAATCCACGCAGCTGACACGCAAGAGAAACGCCACGCTCACGCGACGACTCCAGTCTGTCGCCGGCCTAATACGCAGTGACTGTTGAAACCCTCTTGTGTCGACACGGAGCCCTGGCTCAGCTCAAACGCTTCTTTGTTCTTTTTAAGACATTTAAAGTCCGCTTTATTTCTTTTATGAAGCCTCATTTTTCAGAGCAGCTCGTGTTGCCATCCAGGTCCAGCTCTGTGCCAGTGTCCGTCCCCCCCACACCCCGTGTGTTGAATGGAAGGGCCAAGACTGGAGGGTGAATGGGGAAAAGTTTGCAATGGAATATTGAAAATCACAATGTTGTTTCTTCTCTCTCCACAGAGTACGTCCAGCTGTACGTCGACTTCCTGCTGAACAAATCCATTTATAAACAGTTTGCTGCCTTCTACCACGGCTTCCACAGTGTGTGTGCCTCTGATGCACTCATGGTGAGTCCACCGAGTGAATGTGAGTGTGTGTGTGTGTGTGTGACTTGCTTAATTGTTGCACAAATAAAACATGCACACTTTCCATCAGTCAATGCTTGCAGTTTCTCTTCATTGCAGCCAAAAAAATGTTGCAGTCTTTTCAAACATATTGTGCTAAAGCTTGCAAGCATGTTAGTGTAGGTCAATGGCGTGCACTACTTGCTGACATTACATAGCATTTTATAGGCAAATCGAATGGCATCCATTAAGCAGTTAGCTCCGTTCAGGGCAAAAACACAAGTTACATGGCAAATGTGGCTTTCCTTGGGTTGTAACACATTCTCACTCCCAGCGCGTTTGTTACTGATGCAAAAAAGTCTCCTTTAGCGTCGGGACTCTTGGCGTCACTTTTTGACGGTCCGATTTGGCGTCATTTAAAAAAAATTACGTTTAACTGACATGCGGCACAGGAACAAGGTTTAGGAAAAGATGGTGGGTGGGGTTACAAAATGTACGCTTCAGTGACACGCGGGACAAGAACGGGACATGAACCCAGGTCTCCTGGGTGAAAGTCCTGTGTTGTTTGACCCAACCAACCTCCTTACGCGGATTCTCGCTCTTTCCTACTACCTGCTAGCCTGATGTGGTCCAATGGAGCAGTATCAGACTCAGATACTGACTAGAATCTGAGTCTGATACTGCTCCATTGGGCTGTGATTATGGGGCGTGTTCCAACCGAACCAGGAAAGAAAATGCCTCTGCACTCAATTGGATAGACCTACAACCAATCCGAGAAACCGAGTATGTGACGTTGCCGAATCCCGTAGGAAGGAAGGCAAAAACATCTTTCGTCTGTCCATCATCGTATAAAGCCCGTCCTGACAATTTGATTGGTCCGAACAGCTCTGGTTCGAGCATAGTTGCTCCGCAAAGGATCAAGTCCAGACCCAACTTCCACGACCTCAAATGTTGTGGACAAGGCTAAGTTCGGCTGCCATCCAGGCTACCTACCTGCTGCTGCTGTCTCTCTTAACACTACGTCATCTTACAGCGCCGCGGTCGAGCTGCTGCACTGCCCGGTGTGTCCCATACACTAAAGGGGGATTTTGGCTTCGCCGTCTGACACTGAGAGCCACTGACCAAGCGTCAGTATATGACGATTTGGGAATGAGAACGGGTTGGTGGGGCTTAACAGTGACCGCCCACAGCTTTGGGCAAAAAATTCTTTATGTAAAGCATTTTAAGCCTGAAACTAAGCCAACCAACTGCTATTGTAGCTTCTGACAGATGTATCACTAGGTGTTTGTACGTAGAGCAACAACAACTTGGTTGTATGTAGGCCTGTAACTTATTAAATAATGTAACGTAATCGCGGTATCTTTGTTTAACCACAATTAACTGCTAACATTAGCTAAGGTCTTAAGGAATATGACTGTAGATGGTAATGGTTAATTTTGTTTATGTGCCTAACTGTAATTATGTAAGTAATTATTGGTCGGACCGTTGAGCTAAAGCTATACTATTTCGTGGCACTTGAAACAGCCCATTTGTGTGACGTCCTGTTGTGTTGTTACCCCCCGCACCCCCAACAAAACACAAGTAGACTTTACTGTTCACAATTACCATTTTCCATCAGATTGTTGATAGATTTTGATGTTATAATATCAGTTCCCATTTGTATTGGCCTCAGAAATCCAGAATTGGTTCAGGTTCTGGTATGGATGCACAGAGATGGTCACAGACTGGAGAGGGTATGACATTACTACTTTACTCAGTCACATCGTTCACAGTACATCAGATGTTATCAACCCTCTCTTTACTTACTCACTGTGCACAAACATTTTATCAATTTGAAGAACAGACATCATTAACAACTGCTCACTCTGCAGACATGAGTCAGCAGACTCTGTACTGAACCAACACACGCCTGCTGAATGATTTCAGCAGCGTTCCTCAAGCTTGTTTCAAGATAAACCTCTCTGTACCGAAGTACCCCCCACAGCCCTATCAGATTAACTTACTTACCCCGTCATCGATTCCCAATGTATGTTCACATCAGAATGTGAATCACATTTTTTTGGAATCGTTCCTTCACTTCCTCCATCATGGACAAAGACCGTTGCCCAAAAATGGAGCTTAGGCAGTAAATTCTGTTTGTCTTTGTCCTTAGCTAAATGGTGGCTCTCTCTGATAAAGAGCTGCTGACTCATGTTGTAGTTTGTTGAACTCTGAGGACTCTGAAAAGGGTCAAAGGCCCCTAAGGGACCCAAATATAGGCCTACACAGTAGGGTTTAATATTTTTCCCGAAAATGAGATGAATCAGATCGCGGGAAATAGACAGTCCATATTCCGGGAATCCCGGGAAATGGCTGTGTTTTTTTGGTTTGTTTTTAGCCCAAGTAATGTATTGATATCAAATATGCGTTCCCAAAATCCCAAACTGATATTTTTTATATTATTTGTATCATTTTTAGGACTAAAGAACACAGTTAATGTCCATCATCAACACAGTTTTCAATGATCAATTCTGCTGCGTGATCAAGTGAGCTGCGTGCTTCAGCGTGACATCTGCTGCAGCACTAATTATGAAATGCCAGGTGGAATGTCTGGGACTTGTCTTCTGAAAATTTAGGCAACCCTTATATAATCAATGTTTTATAGAAATCTATTATAAAAACTAACAAAATATGCTTAAGTAAACCATTGAATGATTCCTAAACCATTACGTTATCGAAATCCATTCTGTGGCTGTTGAGGATGTGTAAGCAGTTGCAAACGGGGAATAATCACTCAAAGTTAACCAAATATTTCTTTCGTTCTCGGACGTTTTGAAACTTTCGGTGGGTTTTCGTCGGGAACTTTCTCATGCTGAGATTCTAAATGTCTGCACAATCCGGTTGTCGACCCCCCGGAACACCTTATAAACCGGTCGCACAACTTGCACTGAGCTGTTTCATTGTCCAGTCTTTCAAAATGCTCCCAACAAAGCTGGCCGCAGACATCATTAGCGGAGCTAGGTAGCCCAGCTGCGTAGTGCGTGCTGCATAATGAACTTCTTCTTCTTTAATGAATGAATGTATTGAGCCTGTGTAATGATTTAGGGAGCCTGTATTACCGTAGCTACCGTCGCCTGCATCAACGTTACCGTATGAGAACAATAGACACGCGCTCTTTGCCTTTTTTTATTAGGGTTCCACGCTCCGTTGGAGCTGTGAACCGCGTTGCCAACGGAGCGTGGAACCCTATTGTTTTTCTAAGGATTTTTTATTAGGGGTCCAAGCCCGAAGGGGCATGGGAACCGCGTGTTGCAAGGCAACGCGGTTCACAGCTCCAACGGAGCGTGGAACCCTATTGTTTTTCTAAGGATTATTATTATTATTATTATTAGGGGTCCAAGCCCGAGGGGGCATGGGAACCGCGTGCTGCAAGGCAACTTTATCAAAAACCTACTTTTTCGAACTCCTCCTAGACCGTGCGACCGATCTTCAAGAAACTTGGAACCTAGCATCCCCAGACTGACCTGACAAAAAGCTATAAAGGGAATTTTTGTACAATAAAAATTGTGCATATAACGCACAAACTAATTTGTGTAGCTAACTATGAAAACACCAACTTTGCCATATCTCAGCCAAAATAAATGCTATCAACCCCAAACTTTAGATTATTCTTTGCCATGACCCTCTGGACGTACCCCATGCGTTTTACGAAAATTGGTCACTAGGGGGCGCTACAACTACAAAAAGTTTATATCTCATAAACGGCTCATCCGATTTATAAAAAATTTGATGCGTACCATCAAGGGCCAATCCTGAGGCCAACCCTAAAGTGGGGTACTGACGCGTCGAAGTGGGCGTGGCCTATGGGACCCAATGTGACCCAAGTCTAGATATGCCACTTACCTAATGTCAACAAGTTTAAATTTACAGGGTAGATGGATAATGAGCCATGGACCACACCTACCAAAGATTACACATGTGGACCACTAGGTGGCGGTGTAATGTTTTTTTGTCTTTAACTCCCACATTACACATCGTACATTAGAAATGTTTACATCCACATGTTCCTTTAATCAAGCTGAATTACCTGATATAGGCCAACCCCATTTCCGCGCAAAAGTTTTTTCGCAATATCGCGCTATGTGCAAAACCAACTTTTTCGAACTCGTCCTAGGCCGTGCGACCGATCTGCACGAAACCTGGTAGATAGCATCTCCAGATGGACGTGACAAAAAGTTATTGAAGGAATTTTGCTACATCAAAGTATGCGCATTTGACAACAAAACAAATTTTCCTAGCTAGCTACCACACACATGTCATATATCTCGGCCAAATTAAATGTTATCAGCAAATAACTTGAGGTCCTTGTTCAACATCTGACGCCGATACTCTGTAGCAAATTTGGCGAAGATCTGCATTTAGGGGGCGCTATAAGCAACGTTTATTTGTTTGTATAATGTAACTCTTTTCTCCCACTTTTCTCCCACTTTTTCAATCCAAAATCAACACCATTCATATACCCTGATACCGTGCAATTAAACATTGCAGTTGGTGCTAAGTGGAGAGTCTGTCATAGTGTGATTGGGTATGTTGGTGGCATTGATTCTTAATTTCCCACGAAGGTGATCGCGGTTACGTGTCAGTTAAACTTCTCATATCCAATCCTATCTGTATTTGTGAGAAGTGGTTCTGTCCTGAGTTGAAAGCCTACTTTACTGCTTTATTATCGAGTTAATAGGCGCGTGTGTTCGTGTCAGCCGCTGTCCCTTTCCTAAGGTTTTGAAATGCAAATAACTTTTGACTACTTTTTTTTTTTTACGACGTGCACCTGTGACCACCCACGGAGGAAAACATCAATCGGCGCCTATGACACCATTTACAACAACCTGACCACCTCCCCTGCTCTTTCAACCACCACACTTGCCGGTACCTCCACCCTCTAAGTCACTCTGTCATTTCTCTCTGCTGTCCCCTGTGGTCAGGGGGGTTAAGAAGTTTGTTTATATTAGAGAATTGTTAAAAGTAGTCTGTACATGCACGGAGATGAACTTTTAACCACTACATTTGCAACGGCAGAGTACCACAGACCTCGTGCATCAAACCTCTCGATATTCACCAACGTTTGTCCCCCCTACGTAATGCTTCGCGCGCGGCTCCCGGGGGCATCGCGGACGACTGGCATCGGAGGCGAATGGCATCGGAGGCGAATGGCATCGGAGGCGAATGGCATCGGAGGCTTGGGCCCCGTCATAACTGCTTGCAGTTCTAGTTTTATTTTATTTCCCGTTTCCCGTCATAACCTTTCCCGGGAAATGGGAAATGGTTTTGATCAGGTTTCCCGGGATTAAACCCTACTACACAATAGACCAACATGCATCCAACCTGCAAATATAAAAAGTCTATCTTTTGTTCCTTACGTCAGTGGTTCCCAACCTTTTTATATCGAAGTGCCCCCACAGCCCTATCAGATGAACTTATGTACCCTGTCATCGATTCCCAATTTATGTTCCACTATTCATTATATAAAAGTGGATATGTTAATTTTCACGTACAATTGGAACTGTCAATCTTACGATAGGCTACTACTGCTTGTAGTAAAGTTGAACGTTTCAACTATTTACCCATTAAAATTAGTTTAAGCTAATCATTTGAACAGTTTAGTCATTACTTTTAGCTGTTTACACTTCTGTGCTTGCATGCTGACCAGCTTTTTTCCCCCACTCTTACATAGGTGTTCAGGTGTTACAGTTGACATAGTCTATATCGATTGCTCCGGTGCCGCCGGACATTCTGCCAGATGTCCGTCACCTTCCTCTTTCTTTGGTTAGCTGCTTCTCAGATCTCTGCAGGGTAAATCCAGACAGCTAGCTAGACTATCTGTCCAATCTGAGTTTTCTGTTGCACGACTAAAACAACCTTTGAACGTACACATGTTCCATCATCACACAGTTTGAAAAAACAACTCTCCTATATCATGTCTCAACGCATTCTCATGAACGGGTTCAAATGATATTGTACAAAAACTTACTGTATGCACAACAGTTCGTTTGATATCCTACAATGCTGTCGCGCCTGCCGGCCGGTCACGTGACAGTTATATTTAGCTCAGAAAAGGTTGACTGTGAGGCGGGAAGCGACAGTCGTTTCATCGGCCGTCACCGTTGAGTGTAGCCGACAAAAGATTAGCTTCATGCGGCGACTACAATTAGGTTTGGACACCAAATCAACTAGATAAGATTAGAAAAAAAGATTGTGGTTTGGGTTAAAACACCGGCCCCCTTAAGTACAGGCAGCAGAGGGAAACTCTGTGTCTGACCGCAGAACAGTCGGACAGTCAGACAGTTGGACTGCAGTTTATCAGCTGAGAGCTTGAATCTGGGTCAGAGAAGGGAAAAGCTGGTCTAAACTGTTGAGTCTGAAACCATGAGGACTTAAGTCTCAGCGGGGCAGATAATAACCAACCTGCTTGTTGCCTCCTTTTCATCCTACAGTTTGAAAAAACAGCTTTCCTATATCATGTTTGAGTTGAAAATTGATCTCTGTGGCTCTGTAATTAAGAACGAATCACACCCACACCTGCAATAATAGCTGTGAAAAAATAATTCAGCGCTCAGCAACATGACACAAAGGGCCCTATTTTAACAATCCGAGGAAGCGCATGGCGCAGGTGTGTTTAGTTTGACGGCGGAAAAAAGGCTCCATGCGCCAGGTGCCTGGTTCTAAAGGGTTGTACTTAGTGTCTTCATTAATCAGAGGTGTGTTTTGGGTGTAACATGCAATCAACCAATCAGAGATCATCTCCCATTCCCTTTAAAAGCCAGGTGTGTTTGGACCTTGGAGCATTGCTGTTATGATGTCGGATTTGCACCGTAATATTTTTATTTGTAATCTTTTGCATGTGTGTGTGATGCTGCGCATCCCTGTGTGTGTAACAAGCATAGTGTGCGCGCACTGTGCCTAGCAGCATTTTATTAATTTGTTGTTAAAATAACAATGAAATGCTGCGCTATTGACTTTAGAGCAGGTTTTTGTTGGTCAATGGCGAGATCACTTCCCGCTGCCTCAAGATAGCAATAAGCCCAGAATGCACCTGAACACACCTCCCTGTAAGACCAGCACGCCCATGGGAGCACAGATGGGAGCAGGTGCTCGTAGGTGCTGGACGGGAAACTGACAACTAACTGTGTTGGTCTTAAACTAGCAAAGACACTTGCGTCGGGCTTTGAGCTGCACTGGGTGCGAGATAGGACCCTATGTGTGTGCAATGTGTGAAAAACCTGGGGTGCAATAATATCTCAGTGTATTTTTTCCAGTGCACTTATCTTATGTTTTACTGCTGTTTTTACTCTTTAATATCGTTCTTCTACTTTATATTTCAATCAGGAGAGACTTCGTTGCAGATATGCAAAGATTGATTGTACATAAGCATAATATGAAATGTACAGCGTCTTTGGGAATTAGACTTCATCGTTAAAAATAGTTTAAAAGGGTAGAGAAGCCAGACATATTCCATATTTCATATTCTTTACGTTACGTCCTTCTGGTTTTTATTCGGCATGCTTCTGTCTGCCTCTTCTGTTTGCATGCAATCACTCAGTCACGTCCACAATGTCTGACGTCTCAGGGTGTGTGTGTGTGTGTGTGTTTGTGTGCGGGTGTGTGGTTGTGTGGGTGTGTCAGTTTTAAGCTGTACAGGCATGTACTTTTACAATTAGCTCTTGGGTGTTCTGTTACCTACAATGAGCAACCTGCAGAGTCAGATTCCTCCTGTGGGCAGACCTGCCCAAAGAGTAAGACATCAAGTTGGCTCACAAAATCTGAAATGCAGTTTCCCTTTTTTTTGTCTGGTTGTAAATAAGAAACAGACTTTCCCCACTTGAACTTGTGTTTTGGCAGTTTGACTCTTTATCTGTGATCAGCTGCTGTGACGCGGCCGGACTTCCTGTTTCCTCTCTTAGTTTACTGGTCGTGTTGCTCTTGCATGACTTATTAATTTTTTCTACGCCATTCAAGCAGCGGAAGCGATTGTTGCGTGTTTTAGTGGAAGTTCTGCAGAACGGCGGATGTTGCGTCCGTCCAGCTGTTTTCAGAAACGCTTGGTCATGGCTGTATCTCTGTGGGTTGAGCTCGGGGTTGGAGGTTCTCATATGTGAGATAATGACAACACTGATTGTATATCGCTGTACATAAAAAAAAATGTGAACACCTGGCTAGGGGTGCAACTAACGGTTGATTTTCATTCTTGATTTATCTGTGGATTATTTCCTTGATTAATGGATTAGTTGTTTGGTCTCTAAAATGTCAGAAAATTTTGAAAAATGTAGATCAGTGATTCCCAAAAAGCCCAAGATGACGTCCTCAAATGTCTTTTTTGTCCACAACTCAAAGATATTCAGTTCACTGTCATAGAGCAGAGACGAAACTACAACAATATTCACATTTAACAAGCTGACATCAGAGAAGTTTTACTTTTTTCATCATAGAAAAAATTATTCAAACTGATTAATCAATTATCAAAATAGTTGGGGATTAATTTAATAGTTGGCAACTAATCAAATTATCTTTGCAGCTTTACACTTGGCTTGTTTAAAAGTTGTAAAAAAGATATTGATTAGATTTTTTTTTTTTTTTTGATGAAGGGGCCTCTGGCCCCCGTAACTGTGGCAAATATTTTCATACATTTTTGTACATAAAAATAAAAATAAAATTTTTTTTTTTTAAATTACTCATGTGCCATTCTGACTATGTTCAGACTCTAGGTAAAAGTAGCCCAAATCTGATTTTTTTTGGGGGGGTCAAGTGACAAGGTCAGACTTCTTCAGAAGTAGTGTGAACACTCAAATCTTGCCCAGATCAGATTTTTTTCAAATCAGATTTAGACCACTTCCATATGTGGTCCTGAATCAGACCCAGGTCTGGGTTTTTTCAATGTGGCCGCAGTGTGAACAACCAAGGCGGATTTGATGTGACTTTTACGTCAATCTACATCGTTAGCCCTAGACACAGACGGTAACATTCAAAACTTGACTAGGCCTACAAAATGGAGAACAGTGATGGAGCAAGTCAATGGAGGGAGAGTGAGGTTACCTAAGGTTACCTAACCCTAACACAGACCTCTGTAGTGAATATGTAGCCATAACCCAGCAAAAGGCCAAAATAATAGCCAATTTGTCTCTCTTTCTCTTCATTCTTCTCCTTCCCAGCACCTGCTCATTAATGTTACGGCTGCCATTGCACAAACATTTTGAAATAAAAGTGAAAATGCTGACTTCCTCCATTACTTCCCTAACTTTAGTGCAACAGCGTGCTGCGTCTGATGTCATTGTTATTGTTCTTTTGCGTATGCGGGTCAGTTCGAAACCGCAAACAATTCACACTGGAATCTGATATAGGCCACGTTTTAAAAGATCATGTGAAGAGCCAAACAAAAAAATCGGATCTGAGCAAAAAGTCTGAATTGAGACTTGCGGTGAACTCTGTCAGTAGTGTGTGTTTCTGATGTGTGTCTTGTTTTGCAGCTGCTGCGGCCGGAGGAGGTGGAGATGTTGGTGTGCGGGAGTCCAGAGCTCGACATGAGCGCTCTGCAGAAAGCTGCTCAGTATGAAGGATACAGCAAGACCGAGACCACTGTCCGGTAAGAGGCCTGCACTTCCTGTTTACTGACACCATGCACACCAATCACCTCCCATTTCCTTTTAATACACTCCCATAGATACAATGAATACACTGATCCCTGTGTGGAAGAAGTTGCAAATCAAATTCATGTGTTCATGTGAAAGTCAGAGATGACTCACTAAAGGGTTTACAGTGTGTTTAGCCTGCAAATGTTTGTATGCAAGGCATTCATTTTGTAACAGGAAGCAACTCTCTATCTCACACACACACACACACACACACACACACACACACACACACACATAGATGTCCTTCAGTCTGAGCCAATACTTGTCAGCCACAGATAATGTAACTCAGCACGGTGCTGACAGCTGCAGGACTGTTATACAACTTCACTACTGTCTGTCTGTGTGTGTGTGTGTGTGTGTGTGTGTGTGTGTGTGTACGCGTGCCTGCCTGTCTGTGTGTGTGTGTTTGTGTGTGTGTGTGTCTGTCTGTCTGTCTGTCTGTCTGTCTGTCTGTCTGTCTGCCTGCCTGTCTGTCTGTCTGTCTGTCTTTCTGTCTGTCTTGTTTGTTTTTGTACTTTTAGAAACTCTTTCCATGCAAACTAGACCTGCAAAGATTAGTTATCAACTATTAAAATAATCGGCAACTATACTATCGATTAATCAGTTTGAGTAATTGTTTGATGGGAAAACAGACAAAATTCTCTGATTCCAGCCTGTTAAAGGAGAATTCCGGCCAATTTTTAAGTTAATCTTGATCGCTATAAATATGTGTGCACTAGCTACTGGCAGGATAGAGACAGGGTAGGTGAATTTAAAAAATGTCGGAGTTGAAAATGCATATTGTTGTCACGGAGGGGCCTTTTGTGTCTGTTAAGAGGCATAAAGGCACTCTAAAACTTGCCCCGACCACTGCCGTTTTAGCTAAGTGGAAGCTCGTAGACGTAGCTGCAGCTACTCCGTGTTGACTGCACCGATTCGGCTTTTTTTGTCTATCGACTGTACTCGCATATTTATAGCGATCAAGATTAACGTAAAAATATTTTCTAGTTTCTTCACTCCTCTGCAGGGGCGATTCTAGGATCAGACGTTTAGTGGGGCTCAGCTCCTAATGAGAACGTGATCCACAGATTAATTGACAGTGAGATTATAATCGTTAGTTGCAGCCCTAATGCAAACATCCTGGTTGGGGAAAGGTTTTGTTGTTCTTGTTCCGAGTACAATCTTCAAATTTAACGTTTTCAAGAAGCACATTTGTATGGCAATGTGCACTGTGCCCAGTCACTCCCTGTAGCTCTCATCCTGGTCACACTGAGGCCTCTTTTGCAGCAAATGTGATACATATACAGTTTATGTGTTGCACCAGGTGTTTCTGGGAAGTGGTGTTGGCCTTCCCTCTGGAGCTACAGAAGAAGCTGCTCCACTTCGCCACAGGAAGTGACCGCGTTCCCGTCGGAGGAATGGCCGACCTCAACTTCAAAATCTCCAAGATCGACGTTCCAACTGACTGGTAGGTTCCAGAAAAACTGAGAGATCTGCTTCTGACGACTTTGTACATTAAACATAGTGCAAGTACAAAGAAAGACTTGCTTCTCGGAGCGGCCTCTAGCTCACCCAGTAAGAGCGTGCGCCCCATGTAGGCTGAGTCCTTTGCAGTGGCCCGGGTTCGAGTCCAACCTCCGGCCCTTTGGTGCGTGTCATTCACCATCTCTCTCTCCCACCTTTCCTGTCTATCCACTGTCACTATCAAATAAAGGGAAAAGCCCCCTAAAATATATCATATTATGCTAATTTTCAAGTTCATAATTGTATTTAGAGGTTATATCAGAATAGGTTTACGTAGTTAAATTTTCAAAAAACACCATATTATTGTTGTAATGCACATCGCTGCAGCTCCTCTTTTCACCCTGTGTGTTGAGCTCTCTGTTTTAGCTACAGAGTGAGACATCGCACTTCTGTTCCATCTTTGTTGGGAGTCGCACATGTGCAGTAGTTAGGTAAGGACTACTAGCCAGTCAGAAGCAGAGTATGAGGGCGTGCCCTGACAGTATCTAGGTAAGGACTACTAGCCAGTCAGAAGCAGAGCATGAGGGCGTGCCATGCTAGCAGCTAGGCGAGCATTATAACGTGTGTTCCAAAGTGACCACGTTTGTCTCTGAAGTAAAGGCTGGACTACAATAGAGCTGTTTGGAGCAGTTGGTGAACAGTGTTTTCTGTTGGAGATGGTAAGTCCCTTTGGGGGGGACTTTGGGCTTTTTCACTTTGTAAACTTATAACGTGCACAAAAAAGATATATAACACAATAAAGGGAAGGAAAAAGCCAAAAAGCATAATATGAGCACTTTAAAAAGAGAAAAAAAAAGAAAGACTTGCTTCTTTTGGCTACACTGAACCACCACAACGAGACATAGAAGCTTGTCTTACACATAACTTTTAATTTGAATGAATTAATGGTTTTATTTAACAACATAAAAAAAAACTAACACAAAACTTAAAATACAAGACAGAAAGAATTTCACTTTAAGAAAAAGCAAGAATAAACAAAATAAGTAAATACTCTTAATCTTTTTGGGTCCTACCCTTTTTTTTTGGAATCAGAACTGTTAGAATCAAAACGATGCCCAACCCTAGCACTGTAACCGTTCTCTCTCGTCTCCGTGCATCGTACTGAACTGACTGTAATCAAAGTCTGCAGGAGATTACACGCTAACTTTAACAGCAAAGACCCTGAATCTGGGTCAGTGAATGGACACACACACCCACACGTTTGTCTGTCCTTGTGAGGACCCACGTTCACATAATGCGTTCCCAAGTCCCTAAGCTTCTGACACTGTCATCCCCCAAAATAACACTCCCATAAATTGTTTGTTCAAGCAGCAATGACTCATATTACGTTTTATAAAGACGGCGCCCTCTAGTCATCGTAGTAGTTATGACGTGGAGAGCATAAGAGTATAAGAGCGCCAAGTTCCTCGTAAGGAGGCAGATTGGGGTGGTGGAAACACAGGACTTTCACCCAGGAGACTGGGGTTCATGTCCCGTGTGAAAATAAAAGTACGACCGTTTCTCTGGTTTAAATATGCTCCTGTGGAACTTATTAGTTCAAGGAATAAACAAACTTATATTGTCTTATGGTTTGGAGGATTTTTTTTTATTTTTTTATTAGATGTGGTTAACACAAATTTTCACAGTTAAATGTTTAAAGACATATCAAAGTTATGATTTGCATAACTAATGTCCTCTCTCTTTGTGTCTCTGCAGGTTGCCGATCTCTCACACCTGTTTTAATCAGATCTGTCTCCCTATGTACCGCACCAGGAAGGAGCTCAAACACAAACTCACCATCGCCATCTCCAACGCTGAGGGCTTCGGCCTGGAGTGACCAGCCTGCACACACACACACACACACACACACACACACACACACACACACACACTCTCTCTGTCACGACTGCCACAGCGCACATTATGCGGTCGTGGATCAGACTGTGGAGGAAACGAGATCTTCAATAAGTGCTTTCTAATGTCAAACAATATTATCATGGACTCTAATGCAGTTTGTATTGTTATGTTGGGGTTGGACTCATCAGTTTGTCGATGTAGAACTTTTTTAATTTGCAGCAGATAAGATGAGAGCTTCCCCCACGCAGCAGCTACAGAGGAATATTTTTATTTGCACATTGTCTGTGTTCGCTCTATTACAAGACAACCCTGGTGATGACCATTATATTTTGGATGTCACTTATAAGAAGTTAACTTATCATGTCATCCTTCGAGAAACTGTACTGCTCAAATGAATTTCATAAATTAAATGTTTTAATATTTCTGGTCCCATACCATTGAAATTATACCAATCAATTTTCTCAGAAACCTATCACCAAAAAACGTAAACTTATAATAGGTTGCTGCTTTGCTCAGGTAATTATTATTGTCAATATGACTATTTATTAACCAGATTGCCAGGTATTCGCCATGGAGGTACTAAAGACGTAAATACAGCGTTAATGGCAGAGCCCTGTTCATTCCTATGAGAGTTGTTCAGTGGCGCATTTGCCAAAAAACATTTCTAAGCTTCCGGGTTAACCTCCGTGATATGTGGCCCGCTGAATATGCACAGTAGTGTTTCGCCCGCTGGGCCCAGAAACTTTACATGAAGTTTTTCCAAATACGAAACTCCGTGGATTAAAAATTCACAATAGAAATAGTCCTAACTGACATTGTTTGTAGTTCAAGGTATCCTGGCAGTAGTTTTACAGATGTCTCTTTTACAATAGGGGCCTTTTTGGGCCACAGGGGGATTTCTCGTTGCAATATCGTGAGTGGCCACTGATCAAAATTGGCGGAAAGGCTGTTACTGGGTGGCTGGTATTCGCCCATCATTGACGTTAACTTTTGGACACGCTGTTTAATGAGCCTCTATTTAATGGTGGAGAATAAACTGAGAGCACGTCTGCATTAAGCCGGTTAAAATGAGTTGAACAGAAAAATAGGCTTCAGTTCAAATTTCAAATCCTCAAATTACATTACACAATAGTACATCCTTGTGTGTGAGGTACAGAAAAACAGAGAGGGAAGTATGATGATAATATTCAAAAAATAAGATAAAAGACAGAACGGTCTCATTAAAAATACGTAAATTTATTTCTGGAGGTCACTAAAGAATGGAGATGTATGGTTTTAATATTGTGTTCATTTTGACGTCACTGCTTTTGGTGACGTTTGAAATCTATTTTCATGAAGGCATAGGCATGTTTTGTATCATTTAGCTTTGTTTGCGGCACACTGTCAGGATGTAAAGCTTCGCGGTGAGGGAAGGATGTGTCATGAGATTTAGATTGTTTGACATTTTTGACATTGCTGCCTGTTTTAATGAACAAAAAGGCTGCAGCAGAAGTTTTGTTCATTTTGTTTTAAATGTTGTAATATCACGGTATGGTTGAACCAGAGCTGTTGATTGACAGTTCAGTTTGTTTTTTTTGTGTCGTGGAGAATATGAAGCAGGTAGCCACCTGCTTCTGGATGTCCTGTTCTGTTGTTAACCTATAGGTGAATAGTCTAGTCTAGAACTAATAGACTAGTTATTTGGGTATTGAGACGATACGACAATATAGAGACTGAGCGCATTTAAGTCCCGCCCCCAACCGAGTGGAAAAGAACTTGCTGCTCTCCGTTGACTTGTGTTGCGTGACGCTTTCCTCCTCGTCATTTTTGTCTGCTTGCAAACAACAGAAGAATGCTTAAAAGCTGCTCTATGGTTGATATTTACTACCAACAATGTACAGAACCCATTACTTAAATTTATATAAGCTGCCGAACCTAAGAACTGAGCTTTTATGAAGACAGACATGATACAGACGGGAGGAATCAGCAGAGAGAATGGAGAGCCTGTGGGATCCTGACGCTAAGCTAACTTAATGTCCAACGTTACGTGTGTCAGCCCAACTTAAAGACATATGGTTAAGCTAAAACTGACATTCGGATATTCAAAATGGTATCACAATGCTTGCTCCAAACCTAACGTCGGACATAATTACCTTAGTGTCAGGAGCCCGCATTCTCTCTGCTGATTCCTCACATCTGTTTGCACTTTTGTCTTCATAAAATCTCAGCATTTTGGGTTAGCAGCTTATAAAAACTTAAGTTAAGTGCTTTACATTGTTGGTGGTGAATATCAACACACAGCAGCTTTTAGGCATTTTTCTGTTGTTTGCTAGCAGACAAAATTGACGAGAAGGACACCTTTATGCAATACAAGTCAATGGAGAGATGGGTGTGGCTTTCAGAGTATGACGCAATGCGTCTCTATAGGTCATTTATTTCATCCATCTAATTTGGGGATGCACAATTAATCGCAATTTTTCGAAATCGCAATATGGACTAGTGTTAATATTTGTTAAAGGCAAAATCTTTGTCAAACCATTCTGAATGAAGTATTGTGGTGCTGCAGAGACGTACTGGCCTACAAATCGGATCCTACAGACTAAAGAACAAATCTTTGTTTGGTACGGATCCTGATCCTAATCATTTCTTTTCATTTTTCAATGAAAATGAGAATGATACCGAAGTGATCATTCCCTCCAATATTATTATTATTATTATTATTATTATATTACAAAATCTACCTAGTTAAGTTTAGAAAAACAATGTTGGTTTGGGTTAAAATCAGACGCTACTTTACTTCCGGTTACGCACATGACGCTGAACGTGACGGGAAAAAAACAAAGTAGACATGTACAGAAAAAGTGTCTCTGGTAAACGCTGCCTTTGTCAAGGTTGAAAGGAGTAACACAGTTTGCCGTCTGTACAGTCTGTGGTTGGGACAGCAGCCTCCGTGTTCTTGTATTATGATCCTTATAAGTAAACAACACAACGTGATTGGTTGATGTCTTCATTTGCGGTGCGAAAGCTCAGGAAAATCGACCTTATTTCGAAAAACATTACGTCGCTTTATTGCGTTCTGTGTGAAGTAGTCATGACTAAAACAACAAAAAATCTATTGACATGCAAATTATTTACACACGAAAAACATCCCCAGTGTGTAAAGGCCTTAATACTTCTTCACCTTACTTCCAGCTTTGCTCCTGTCAAGACGCCTCTATTATAAACGTAAATATAAGTCATAATTGCTGCTTGCACAAACAACCTATGTGGGCGTTTTTCGGGTGAAGACAGCCTAGGTGTTTCAGTGATTGTGACAAGACCAAGACTTTTAGGGGTTGAGACCAGTGCGAGTGCGATTCCCACACTGCATGACACGATACACTACACGATACACTACAGCGAGGCACACTCTTGCGTTCCCTACCCCACTCCCACTGACACCTGTTGATTGTTGACTCGTACTGGGTCCTGTTTCAAGGCTGACTCCATGGCGACCGGCTGTGTATCGCAATGATAATCGTGCGGACTGAGAAAACCAGATTACGGGGGCCAGACGTAGCTTGACTACTCAGGCCTACACATACACAAACTCTTACATACATACAGATATGCAACCACCCCCCACCCCCCTATCCAGCGCCTTCACCGCTTAAACCCCCAGTCAGGTGGGCAGGTCTGGGACCAGCGCCTTTGTTTGGCTGCAGGACCAGATGTCTGCTTGCCTGTGCTGGACTACCTCAACCCCAACACCCCCATCCCCATGCACCCAACACCCCCCCTCCACATTGCGTGTCTTGTTTGCCCTTGTACTGGTTATGTGCTTATATTATGTTGCTGAGGTGTTTTTTTCCTGTTCCCACACTGTACTCCTAGTGGGGGCATAGTCTGGGAGTTGCCTTTTTCTCCTCGTCTCTCCTCATGTCATGCTGTATTTTCTTTACCCCATATTTGTTTGTATGTACCTTGTGAAGCGCTTTGTTGATTTGTTTATCTGTGAAATGCGCTATATAAATAAAATTGGATTGGATTGGATTGGATACATGTGGAAAAAATGCTAACCAAAGGCACTCCTCAAACTGGTCTGAAAGATCCACGTTCCCATAAAAAAAAATTAAGATTCTTCTTCATTTACCTCTAATAAGTGTATCATGAGAAATGCCTCAGTAAAAGAATCAAAAGGCAGTTGTGGTCTTGACCGATCTTGAAATAAAATCCTGAGTCCTCTTTACCTGAGACCGAGTAAAAAGAGTAAAAATGCGGTCGATTCCAAGACGAGACCAAAACCTTCAAAAAGTGGTCTTGAGACCCATAGGTGTACCAGGCAATAGTCAATCAGCTCTGATCTGGGTCACTCACTGAGCGTCTAAAGGGTCTGAAAATGTACCTTATACAACAATGGACCCTTTCTATCAGTTAACGGCAACAGCAGGAGCCAGAAGCAGCTCCTCTCCAAGAATCTGTTTGAGAAGGACCACATTCACATCCCGAGTCGGACTTATCATCAAAAGCAACTGCTGACTGCGAAAAAAGGTCAGCATCCATGTGCTGAATACAAAAAGGACACATTGTATGGCTTTGAAATGGGAGATGATGTGGGAGGAACTCATGCTCAGACACATGGGATAACGTGACGTCAGAAAGGTAGTTTTTGTGAGATGTGTGTTTGTAAATGGGACCAAACTGTGTCAGGTTATACAGTGGGATGGCAGAGTAAAGACCTGGTCAAAAATCTGTTTGAAAATAGTTCAAACTGATTCTAAGGATTTTGTTGAGATGTAATTATTTTCACTTGTCAGATGTTTGAAAAGTAGAGAAAGGTAATGTATTTTGGATGTGTTTTTTTTCGGTATTATTATTTAACAATTATAAACCTTCAGGTCCATCAGTATCTGTTAAATGTTGTGTACACTTGTGTTGGGTTTTTAACCTGAGTTTCAACAGTTTGTTATGCCTCTCTGTCCTTAGTTAGTTACCGTTACGTACCGTGCTTTTCTGTTGCCCAAGTCTTATATAATGTGCTGTATGTACTGCTAACTGTATCTACAGTAAAAGCTGACGAGGGGTCCTCACTCTCTAAAAAAAGATTTGCTGACTGTGCTTGTTTTTGTTAGACACCTCACACCTTAACATTCACACTGACAGCAGCACGAAGCGATTCAGGAAGTATTCAGACCTTTTCACATTTTGTTGAAGTTCAGTGTTTTCCCTATAATTGTACAGGCCTGGAGGGCCGCCAGGCCAACCAGGACCCCCGCCAGGCCGGAATGTTTTTTTAATGCCAAAAATATCGTCAAATATCTATTGTGTTTCCTTTATATTCATTCTGCAGTTATGTCATTAATATATGGGAATAATAGGCCCTTTATTTAAAATTTAGATGAAAAGGAATGTCACTCAGTGCCTTTTTAATGTACAGAAAATATACTTTGACACTTTGACTAACGTTTATGCCGTTAGTCCGTAAATGAGGCAACTGACTGTGGTTAGTTCACGTCTGTGTTATCTTATCAGTTTAGTGTCTTTTGAGTAGTTAATTGATAGGGTAAGTGCTGACGCGTTTGTGTGACGCTGATATAACCCAGATTTTAAGGTTTGAGAGAGATGTAATTTGGAAGGAGATTGCTTCCGGCGGGAAGCAGTCGCAAACTACACAGAGAAAAACTACTGAAGACACAGACGCTGAAACACTGTTCTTGTTTTTCCCACATCACAAACTTCAGTAAATGCATCTTTTAAAACCTGAACTACAAAAACGAGGAAGGGCGGGGAAGTTAACCCTCCCCTTGATTTCATGTTGTTCAGAGGAGGAGAACTCGGAAATGAGCAGGGCGAAATGCGAGCCAAGCCACGGCCGAGCGGACCAATCGGGAGCGTGCCTATGTTCCCACATTTCTAAGACCTTATTTTTCATTGAAAATTAGGCCCTATGTTCTCACAGCCCTATGTTCCCACATTTCTAAGATTTTCTTTCAAAATCAGGCCCTATGTTCCCACATTTCTAAGATTTTCTTTCAAAATTAGGCCCTATGTTCCCACATTTCTAAGATTTTTTTCAAAATTAGGCCCTATGTTCCCACAGTTCCCACATTTATAGGGTTAACCCTAACCCTGAACATAGGGCCTAATTTTAAGAAAAATCTTTTTTATTACAAATATGGGAACATAGGGCTGTGGGACCATTGGGCTGTGGGAACATAGGGCTGACCCCAACCAATCACAGTTGTTGCGGTCTATGGCGCTGCAACGTGTTACAATTCTGGAGAGGTGCACATACATACCTACATAAGTACCAAGGTCGTCGATTTAACGCAGGACCATGAATTGGGCTTAAAGCAGTGAACCAAGGGAAAAACATGACATTAACATTTTTCTCTCATCAATCTACACTCAATACCCCATAATGAGAAAGAAAGAAGAGAATATTAGAATGTTTTGCAAATTTAATACAAAAAAACTGAAATATCCCATTGACATGCTGGCTCTTTGTTTAGACACTTGAGATCAGCTCAGGTGCTACTCCCATTTCTCTTGATTGAGAAGTCCACCTTTGATGGGAGTCCACCTGTGCTAAATTCCACTGATTGGCCATGATTTGGAATGGCACACACACCTGTCTATATAAGGCTTCACAGCTGACATCTCAGAGCAAACATTGAGGTGGAAGGAACTGCCTGCAAAGCACAGAGGCAGGATTGTGTTAAAGCACAGATCTGGGGAGAGTTTGCTACATTGAAGGACCATAAGAACTCTGTGCCCTCCATAATTTTTACATGGAAGAAGTTCTGGGCTTAAGTTATGCATGAAAGCCTGCTTTGAGCTTGTAAGAAGCACCTAGAGGAGTCTAAGACTGTAAGAAGACTGATGAAACCAAGATTGAAGTGTTTGGCCTCAATTCTAAGCTCCATGTCGGGAGGAAACCAGGCACCGCTCATCACCTGCAAAATACCAACCTAACTGTGAAGCATGGTGTAAGCAGCATTATGCTGTGTGGCTTTTTTTTTAGCAGCAGGAACTGAGGGACTGCTCAGGGTTTAAGTTGAACTGAGCAAAGTACCTTTCTAATGAAATAATTGTCCAGAGACTACTATAATACTATATATTTATACTATAATAGTTTTTTTCTTTTTTAATTCCATGGTAAAAAGTCACTTTGAGATGAAAGTAAGCAATTCTGTTATTGCAACTTGTTAAATGTGAATATATTCTAGTTTCTTCTCTCCTCTGTGACAGTGGGGTCTAGGGCTGCTCCCTCTTAGTCGACTAATTTGGTCGTTTTGGTCTTAGTCAACTTAGATTTCTTTAGTCGATTGGTCATGTTTTATGCTTTTTTTCATGGTGAATGACCTATTTCTAAGAAACGTACAAGCACATCTCTGGTAAACACAAGAATTAAAGTGGTGCTTTTGCATGACTCTTTGCGGAGAAACTCAGATTTACAGATCTGTCGATTAAATCAACTAATCGATTAGTCGATACAATTGAATGAGTGTTAGTCGACTAAGAATTTCTTTAATTGAGCACAGCCCTAGTGGGGTAAGCCCTATCTTCCCACATTTCTAAGAATTCTTTTTTCACTGCAAATTAGGCCCTATGTTCCCACAGCCCTATGTTCCCACATTTCTAAGATTTCTCTTAAAATTAGGTTACCTTCCATCTGTAGTCCATTGGTACTGGATAATAGGTTGGGTGTAATTTGCTACCAAATTGGGAGACAGGGGGATAAAATCTGATACAAACTTATGAAAAAGGAAAATAGGGCCTAATTTTGGAAAAAGATCTCAGAAATGTGGGAACATAGGGCCTAATTTTGAAAGAAATCTTAGAAATATGGGAACATAGGGCCTAATTTTCAGTGAAAAAAAAAAAGATTTCTTAGAAATGTGAGAACATAGAGCTGTAGGAACAAAGGCACGCTCCCATTACAGTAAACTGAATATCTTTGAGTTGTGGACGAAACAAAACATTTGAGGACGTCATCTTGTGCTTTTGGGAAACCCTGATCCACATTTTTCACAGTTTTTCACAACAACTAATCCATTCATCCAGAAAAATCAACAATAAAAATAATTGTGAGTTGCTGCTAGTTTTGAGATTAGTCAAGGGGAAAATTTGTTTAAACAAGTTCAGCACGAGGCTGCAACATTTAAAAAAATAACACGTGCAATAGCCTGGAAATCCAGACCCAAATCCGAAAGATGAATGAAATGAAAATGGCCCAACTCGAGGGCCGGCACCAAGCATGCGTTTGAAAATCTCACTGCACGCAATTGGATAACACTACGAGCAATCACAACAATGCATATGCTTAGCTACCAGCGGAGCTAACTGGTAGATTAAACTCTTAGCTACCAGAGGAGCTAACTGGTACATTAAACTCTTAGCTACCAGAGGAGCTAACTGGTACATTAAACTATTGGCATATCCGGTCGGCAAAAACGTCCCTTTGCAAAGGAACGATTGGAGCGCCGTCTTCTGTTCCTCTTTTAGATAAAAAGCCAAGTCTAACTCTTTCATTATAGCGGCCACAACTGTATCAAACAACTGGTGTTCATCCATAACCATCTTGCAATGTTTACTAATGACTTTGACGTCGCAGCACTGTCGTCATCTGTTTAGCTCGAATCTGGCCCGCCTATATCAGATACACCGATGTGACTGGTGCAGCTCACAGAAAACATAGGGGTTCCTCTCACTATGACTCTAGAGTCACTACTCGCTCTGAAGCTAATCACGGTCACTCTCGCGCTAACAAACACACACACACACACACACACACACACACACACACACACGCCGGCCATGCAATTCTCTTAAAGAAATCAACGCACACACCAACGCACAAGTATAAACCTCAGGCCACTTATGTAGGCTACGGCGAAAGCTCTGTGGAGCCTCCGCAGAACCATAAATTACGTTTAAGATTACTGCCTTGACTGTTCACCAAGGATATGTCCCCCAATAACCCTCTTAAACTATAATTTCTTATAACCCTTGTGTTTTCTTCCATTCCACCATGCATGCGGGTTCTCCCTGGTATAATTATACCTAATTCTTCATTTAAAAAAAGCAAAAATTATGAATTTAGACTAATATTATAATATATGAAGGAAGGATAATCACAGACTTGTATATGTCAACGTTCAGTGAGGATACTGTTTTAAAACATTGAATAAAACACCCAAAATTCAAAAGTGGAGATCCGATCTTTTGTTGTACTTGCAAAGCCCGTTTGTATGGAATCATCCATGTTATTTTGGGGTAATTAAAATTAGGTAGTTAAAGAGAAACCCATATTTCTGATGTAGACATTTTGAAGTCTGAAGACAACACAAGGGTTAACCCAAAGTTACGCCCCCTAGCTGTACTGCCTTATACACACACATGTTCACATTCTGTGTTTCCCTCTCCGTCGCTGTAAAAACCAATTAATGCTCAGCGTTTTCTCTCTGCCTGTTGGTCCCTCTGTGGCCGGGAGTTGTCCTACTTTAATGCTGGGAACGAGCATTCTTATCTTTTCTTTAACAAACAGAAATATGTAGGCCACGGCCAGCGCCGCTTTGTCACTCAGTAACCCGCTGACAGTCCACCATTATGTTTTTTAATAGGAGAGCAGACCGGCTGACTAAGCAAATTTCACCCTATTCATTTTCAAAAATAATCACACTGTAGTGCCAAGTGTTGGGGCAATGACCTTAAGCTGGTCCTTTTTTTATTTTATTTGTTGGTGTTGATTCAGTTGGTTCAACACAGAGGCCTTTACAATCTCTTCATGAAGTCAAATAAAGTTCCTCCTGCCGTTGATCTGTAGCCAGGGGAGGAACGGTTTGTTATTGACACTTCAGTTAATACAAACTCATTTTTTAAGTCAAAGTCTCATTCTTGTTTTTGTTTTTGGGACGCGTCCAGGGACAGTCCGTGTCCTCTGTCTGGTACCGGACCGCTGTGGCTGGGACTTGTCCTACTTTAATGTTTTTCTTTAACAAACAGAAATAATATGTAGACCACGGGCAACGACGGTCTGTGTCCTATGTCCGATAATGTCCTGCGCAGGACTGCAGACAGAAACTCTCACCTCCGTGACACAGCAACGTCATAATTACATAAATTGTAATCTTACAATATACCGTGATTTAAAGCTAATTTGATACAATATAATAAAGCTGGAAGTTAATATTTATTAGAAAGGATATAGCGTATATCTATGATGTTCCACTTCCGGGATTGCTCCGTTGCAGCCAGAAATTCTGCCGGATTTCATTCTTTCCAGCCGGATGTCCGTTACTTTCCGCTTTGTTTGTGAATTTTAAACTCTGGTGGATTTATGAGGACTTGCCTGAATATCATTTGGAAAAAAGTCTGATCATTAATAATGTTGGTTTATATTTTAAAATTGAGGTCCTGTCTGACGTCCTTATTGTCCCATCAAAAATCTCCAACTCTCTTAGACAAAGAGCCAAAAAGCTTCTTCACCTAACTTAAAACATTATGTTGCATCAACTTAAATACTTGCATTCATGTTGACAATTAAGTTCATGTTACTTAGAAATGTTTTTATTGGGCTTAAAAGGTCATTCACCATACTCAAAACAGTGCTTTGAATTAATGTAATTCTGCCAGCAGTCTTAAATTCTAGTGGAAAACGTTAACACATTTTTTTTTTTTTTTTTTTGTTGACCCAATGTCTCGCATTGCCAGACCTATGTCCACAGCGCTTTGTCCGCACAGTATGGTCTGGCTTACCCACGTATCTATTCTGAGATACGGGGAATAAAACACTCTGGCTTGTTTCAATTTCTTTAAACCAATCACACCCGTCCTGGGCGATGCTATCCCCCACATGTCAGGCTTTTATCCCAGCAATGTGCGTCTCTTCTGTACATCTGAGTAATGGCCATACACAGTAACAGCCCTCTGCAGTAAGTTTGACTAACAATTAGGTCTTCTTCCTCTTTAAGTAGTCATCCATATCTTAAGTTCTGGCAAAACATAGTGTCTTAATATGACAATTGTCTTTGATTGAGACAGTAGCAATGATGTCAAAACCACAAATCAATCAACTGCAGAACCTAATAAGTTAAAGTATTAATCTGCAGGCCTTTTAACTTCCAAAGGTGTGTTTGATCATTTTCTGCCATAAAAACAGTTAATGATTCTTTATTCAAACGTTGATCAAAACATAGTAGACCTTTCTCTACACTGTGTGTGTGTGTGTGTGTGTGTGTGTGTGTGTGTGTGTGTGTGTGTGTGTGCGTGTGAGATATGGTTCATGGGTTGTTAACATTGGTGAGTCTCCAGCCGAGCAAAGATAATTTCATTATGTAATTTATTTTTTTGTAAAATTACAAATGTTATTGATGCCATTGCTCCCACTAAGGTCAAAGCTGTCTCTGGTAAGTAAAGATTTCCATGGAGAAATGTCATACTGGTAAGAACAGAAAAACGAGTGTCGAAAAGCAGAACGCAGGTGGCGAAAAACTAATCTCCAGGTCCACTACAACACTTATAAAGAGAGACTTTGCATTTATAATTTGGAACTGAGGAATGCTAGGCGATCTTTCTTTTTGGACATTATTGCCAAAAACAATAATAATTCACGTGATTTGTTTGCTACTGATGATAGGTTAACCAACCCTCCAGTACCAGTAGCATCTGAACTTTTATCCACCGAGGCCTGCAATGATTTTGCCACATTCTTCAAAGACAAAATTCAGAAAATTAGACAAACAGTCAGTGCTTCCATATCAAATACAGAGTTTGTTGTCACAGTTTCCAGGCAAAACAAATTCCAATATGACCCAATTCCATATGATTAACCGTAAAAACCTGGATGACATTATACAACATCTGAAAACCTCCTCCTGTTGCCTTGATATTCTACCAACAGGCCTTTTCAAAAATGTTTTGAATTGTTTGGCTACAGATCTTCTACAGATTGTAAACACGTCTCTTCTTTCAGGTATCTTCCCACAGGCCCTGAAAACGGCAGTCATCAAGCCACTCTTAAAAAAGAACAATCTAGACACGTCACTAATGAGCAACTATAGGCCGATATCAAACCTTCCATTTTTAAGTAAAATCATTGAAAAAACGGTTTCTCTATAACTCAACCTTTTCTTGTCACTAAACAACAGTTTTGATGCCTTCCAGTCAGGTTTTCGACCACACCACAGCACTGAGACGGCTCTTGTTAAAGTCTTTAATGACATCCACTTAAACACAGATAGTGGCAAATTTCAGTCTTTCTGAGTCATCTGAGCATACAAATATGACGTGCGGCGTTCCCCAAGGCTCAGTTCTGGGGCCTCTCCTGTTTAACATCTACATGCTTCCACTGGCTCAAATTATGGAAAACAATAAAATAAGCTACCATAGTTATGCGGATGAAACACAAATTTATAGAACCTTATCGCCAGGGGACTATAGTCCAGTACAACAACTGAGTGCATTGAACAAATTAACAACTGGATGTGCCAGAACTTTCTTAAATTAAATGACGAAAAAACTGAGGTGGTTGTTTATGGAGCAAAAGAGGAACGATTAAAAGTCATCACTCAGCTTCAAACGACAATGTTAAAAACAACAGACAAAGCCAGAAATCTTTGTGTAGTCAAGGACTCAGACCTGAATTTTAACAAATTACAAAGTCAGTCTATTACCACCTTTAAAAATATATCAAGGGTTAAAGGACTTATGTCTCAGCAGGATTTGGAAAAACGTGTCCATGCTTTTATCTTCAGTAGACTTGACTACTGCAACGGTGTCTTTACAGGTCTCCCTAAAAAATCAATCAAGACAGCTGCGGCTGATTCAGAACGCTGCTGCCAGAGTTCTCACTAAGACCAAGAAAGTGGATCACATCACTCCAGTACTGAAGTCTCTACACTGGCTTCCAGTGCCTCAAAGAATTGATTTCAAAATACTTTTGCTGGTTTATAAATCACTAAACGGTTTAGGGCCAAAATACATCTCTGATCTGCTGCTAGCTATGACCCACCCAGACCTCTCAGGTCATCTGGGACAGGTCTACTTGTTGTCCCCAGAGTCAGAACTAAACAGGGGGAAGCAGCATTCAGTTGTTATGCTCCACATATCTAGAACAAACTCCCAGAAAACTGCAGGTCCGCAGCAACTCTGTTCTTTTAAATCAAAGCTAAAGACCTATCTTTTTGATGTTGCCTTTCTTTAAATAACTGTTCATTTGTTATACTGAAGTGGCATTGATGACGCTGTGTGACATTCTAGAACTGCTGTTTAATTTCTTATACTGCACTGTAACTTTTATTCATGTATTTTATCTCTCAGTTCTTATACTGCACTGTCAATTTTATTCTTGTCTTTTATCTAGTGGTATTTAAGAGACGGTCTGCGAGTCCGCTATTAAGAGACCGTCTGCGAGTCCGTTCCGGGTTTTTGACAAGGTTGCCGAAGAAAATAACTTAGCCTTGTGGTGACGATCACATTGAAAAATAAATAACTGTAATTTCTTATACTGCACTGTAACTTTTATTCGTGTATTTTATCTCTCAGTTCCTTAAATTATTATACTGAACTGTAAATTTTAGGGTTAACCCTCTCCAGTGTTAACAACCCATGAACCATAACACACACACACACACACACACACACACACACAAAAAAAAAAAAAAATATATATATATATATATATATATATATATAAATATATATATATTTTTGTAATTTCTAACACACATGTTTGTTTCACTGTCTTTGTGGGGACCCGCCATTGACATAATGCATTCCCTAGCCCCTTACCCTAACCTTAACCATCACAACTAAATGCCTAACCTTAACCCTTACCCTAACCATAACCTAATTCTATCCCTAATCCTACAACCAAGTCTTAACCCTCAAACAGCCCTTTAACCTTGTGGGGTCCAACATTTTGGTCCCCACAAGGCTGTGCAGACCCCACAAGTATACTGTATTCTCCGGTTTTTGGACCCCACGAATATAGTAAAACAGGTACACACACACACACACACACACACACACACACACACACACACACACACACACACACCACTAATTCTCCCGTCTGGAACGTTACAGTAAATGTTCCTCCTGTGGTTAAACCCTCCTGCAGCCTTCTGTCCTCAGCTGACCCGAGTCTACTCTCTCCAGTCTTGACACATTAAACTGATGTGTCGGCCAAAATAAAATAAACAGACTGCAGATAAGGAGACAGACATTCATTGTGCATGCACAGTGACACACACACGTTCACACGCAACGCTAAAGACTATTTATATAAGCATATAAAGTAGATTGCCTTTTGTAATTTCTTCTAGAAGACAATTTAAAGCCCAATAAGAATATTTAAAATGTTTGTTGGGGGAAGAAATACTTTTTAATATTCAACAAAATAACTTGAATTCCTATGCTGTGATAGAACAGAAACTCTTGAGATTTTTAAGTTTAAATTAAGCCTAATGTGATTTTCATTTGTCATTTAATTTAGTTTTAAGACAGCTCACAACTGCTTGCCTTGTTTTCTGAAAAGTGAATGTAAAAAAAAAAAAAACCTTTCGTATTGGTTCCCCACAGTCTTTTTCTCTCCCTCATGATAAAATCTGTCTCTCAAACACACACACACACACACACACACACACACACACACAGCCCAAACATGCTCTTGCTGTTTCTGCTCCAGATGTAAAGAAGCAGTCTTTGTGTGCTGTAAACTCTCATTCCGTCCGCGGTCTGGAGGAGTTTCAGAGTTTGACTCGACAGATTTGCAGACTTTACCAACCTGGTTTTGGGGAGAAAAATAACTGGCAGAGAGCGAGAACAGTTACACAAGCAGCTTGTTAGCTTCGTCATTGCTTCCTCATCACACCAAAGTGAGAGAAGTGCAAAAGTCTGCTTCCTACCTCCACTTTTCCATCTCCTCATCAGTATGTTTTCCTCACGTACAATCTACTAATTTAGTTGAGTCAAGAGAATATTATGTTGGGAGGATGAATTAGTCAATCAATGAACATGTTTCTGATAGACACAGAGGTCCAACCAAAGTTGTTGTCCACAGCAAACAGAAAGTTTGGTATAACCCTAACCCAAATTTTTAATATGGCAAGGTGGATGTCCTCCATTTGCTGTTGCAATTCTAGTGAAGAAACTATCTTTATCTCTCTACTGAACTGTAGGTGTGAAAGCGGCCTAAGACAGCCACAAAGAGTGACATCATGTAGCCTACATTTTAGATTAAATTTAGACGGAACCCTGCTGGATTGCTTTATATCACAAAATAGCAAGAGTGCTGTTCTTTCAGAGCAGACAGAGATAAAGATAGTTTCTTCACTATAATTGCAACAGCAGATTGAGGGCATCCACCTTGCCATATTTAAACTTTGATCTTGGGAACTGATAATACCAAACTTTCCGTTTGTTGTGAAAAACAACTCTTATATAAGTTGGTAAATTGTGTGCAAGCTTGAAACTGCAGGCTAGTAAATGCTCTGTTTTTGGTTCACTTCCTGTATTTGGGTCGGATTGCGTTCTCACCTAAAGTGAACTGAACACTAGTTAACTTGGAAGCAAACCAAGACCCCTGTTTTCCAGCGGACCAGAGTTTAGTTGTTTGGTCCGCACCAGAGTTTGAATGAGCTTTTACGACGCTTTAAAGGTCCCATGACATGGTGCTCTTTGCATGCTTTTATATAGACCTTAATAGTCCCCTAATACTGTATCTGAAGTCTGTTTTATATAGACCTTAGTGGTCCCCTAATACTGTATCTGAAGTCTGTTTTATATAGACCTTAGTGGTCCCCTAATACTGTATCTGAAGTCTCTTTTATATAGAACTTAGTGGTCCCCAATACTGTATCTGAAGTCTCTTTTATATAGACCTTAGTGGTCCCCTAATACTGTATCTGAAGTCTCTTTTATATAGACCTTAGTGGTTCCCTAATACTGTATCTGAAGTCTCTTTTATATAGACCTTAGTGGTCCCCTAATACTGTATCTGAAGTCTCTTTTATATAGACCTTAGTGGTCCCCTAATACTGTATCTGAAGTCTCTTTTATATAAACCTTAGTGGTCCCCTAATACTGTATCTGAAGTCTCTTTTATATAGACCTTAGTGGTCCCCTAATACTGTATCTGAAGTCTCTTTTATATAGACCTTAGTGGTTCCCTAATACTGTATCTGAAGTCTCTTTTATATAGACCTTAGTGGTCCCCTAATACTGTATCTGAAGTCTCTTTCCCGAAATTCAGCCTTGGTGCAGAATTACAGCCACTAGAACCAGTCCCACAATGAGCTTTCCTTAGGTGTGCCATTTCTGTGTCTGTAGCTATTGAGGAGGAGAGAGGGGGGCAAGGTGGAGGGTGGGGTGTGGCCTTGACCAACTGCCACTTTGCCTTGATGAAAGCCATGATGTCTCTCTCTCTCTCATGGGTGGGCCAAATTCTCTGGCGGGCAAAGCAGAGAAAGGGGAGGTAACGTTGCTCCTTATGACCTCATAAGGAGAAGATTCCTGATTGGTCCATCTGAGCTTTCATTTTCTCAAAGGCAGAGCAGGATACCCAGGGCTCGGTTTACACCTATCACCATTTCTAGCCACTAGCAGCCTTGGGGAACTCATATTAATGTTAAAAAACCTCATAAAGTGACATTTTCATGCCATGGGACCTTTTAAACAAACCGGACTATCTGACGATACGCTCCAGGGTTTGGCTCAAACGGACCAAACTGCTCAGGTGTCAGGTTTCCTTTAATCATACCACTGTCTCAAGTAATGATGTATTGATGTGACGCATGTAACAGCTTTAGAAATGGCACATTATAACCCAAGATAGCAGGCCTCAGCTAGCTCATTATTCATGCTAAAATTGGCTACAGTGCTCCGTCCTCTGCCAAGGCTCTCATTATGAAGCCCTGCCAACCTTCCTGTATTTTTCAACATGAAAATAATCACCTCTTTGAGCAGATCTCTGCCACTTATGCCAAACGCCTGGAAACATTTGAGGCAGAAGACAGAACTTGAGCTGGTTATCCTCTTCCCCCAAACTTGTTTTCTCCTCCTTTACTCCACCCAAACTCCTCTCTGTCCATCCACAAGTGGATATTTTTAGTATATATCCATCCGACACCAGTGAAAAGTCATCAGATTAATTCCAATGCATGTAAACAACATTAAGCATATGCCAAATATCCAGAAGTAAACACGACCTGTCCACAGTTCTCTAGTGACAGGGTGTGTGATGTAAAATGATCTCTGCATGACGCAACATTTAGGCCATAAACTTGGAGACTGTCCTCCCTGTTCTGCTGACTGTATATGGTCCCTAGGTGGTCAATCTCCCACTAATAAGGGTACACACACACACACACACACACACACACACACACACACACACACACACACACACACACTAATCGATCGTTGGAGGTTCATCACTACCAGTGACCCTTCACAAGTAGCTTGAATGTCTGCAGTGTGAAAGTATTTTATATAAAGAAAAATGACAGCAGCCCATAAGCCACTTCTTCAAAGTGAACTGAAGTGGTTTTAATTTTTTTACTTCCTCTCCATTCAGTATCGCCGTCACAGTTTCCTTTTTTGTCCGAGCAGGAGGACGTGCTGTTGTAACGTTCATAAAGATCACTATGACATTTTAAACTTGCATCACTTCCCTTCACCTTCATCACTTTCACATCACTTCAGAGAAAAAAAAAAAACATTGCACTTGTTTGAGTGTTTTCCATTTCATTCAATTAGTTTTCTTGATATTTATCACATTTGTTATTCAAAATCAATGTTAATGGAGGTTTTTTTAATAATAATAAAAACAAACGTTAGCGTCCTTAAGCAGGTTTGATGCTACTTGATGAAGGTTAAAGAAAAATGTAATCCAATGCATTCAAAATACATTCCTCTTTTACTTCAAGCCCAATTATAAAAAATGTATGATTTAAAATTCTTTTTTTTTTTTATTTCTTCACCCAGTTTAGACCACTTTGTCCTTCACTGACTACTTGAAACAGACAGCCGGTTCAAGTTTATCGTTTAGCTGTCTATATGTCCTACATAATGTAGGACATGCAGACATGTGGGCATTCCCCCCTGTAAGAGTGAGTCAGTCTCTCTGACAGTCGACATTCTGAGTCCTTTAAAATGTTCCTTAACCTTTTACAGACGACTACTGGGGGCTAAAATAAACCTCTGGACCCATATGGCATCACATGTTTATGGACTCTTTCTTATCATTCTTATAACCATAGCCATGCTTTTCCATGGTTTAGTTCATTTACAATCTACTTTACAACCCTTCTACTATTCTCCAAAGCTTGCTGCAGTGTTTAAAAATTACTTCATGATCTGAACAGTGTTATGAGAAATGAGCATGTAAGCTACAGTCTGATAGTTAATTAGCAGAGGGAAAAGTCATTTTGTGCCTGGTGATGGATACAATCAAATTCAACTCATAAAGCAGAATCTAATACAACAAGGTGTAATCAATTGGAAAGTACATTACGTTTAATGAGGTTATTGGGACAACAGAGAAGGACTTTGTCGATTAGACCCCATCAACATAATCCATCTTCATTAAGCGTAGGCCCATGAAGCCCATTTTCAAAGTGCTTTACAGAATCACTGATTTAAATGTATGAATACACAAAAATGGAACTCACCATTGGCAGGGCTCAATCCGAGGGGCGGGATCAACGGTTGTCTTTCAAATTCACTCTGCACGCAATAGGATAGTGCTACAACCAACCAGAGCTAGTTGATAGATTGAACTTTTGCCGTACCCGGTCTGCAGAGTCAGGGCAGCCATCTACTTTGTTTTCAAGTAACAGGGAATTCACGCAGAAACCGTCGCAACTCTGCCGTCATTATTGTAGCGACCGGCTGCCAGTCACCTATGTATAACCCCGGGCAAGCTGATGGTTGGCAGCCTGGCGAGAGGGGGCTTGTGGAGGAAGTTCTTCCTCTGAGTTCCGGCCGAGACTTGGGCCTCTATGTTCCAATGCCTGTTGGCTGTGCTTTTGGCTAATAAACGAGCTAACTGAACTCTTGCCTGTGTGCGAGTCATTACATTATGTTAAGCCCCGCCCACTGACTCTATACACGATTTGATTGGCATGACTAGAGTTTGGTTTTTCCAGCTCGCAAGCCAACGGAGCGTTGCTAGACTGACCCTGGCTGCAAAACTACATTTGCTGCCGCCAGGGTGCGTCTAGATTTCTAGGCTAGCATAATGTAGAAGCAGAAATAGCATTTCAGAGCCACACAAGAACATACGCAAAGTGTATTGTTTCTTTGTTGGACTTTAATAAAAAAAAAAGTGACCTCATCCGAGCCGTCCAGTCTTTTTTATTGTCACAATATTTTCATCACTCCTTAGTGTCAGGTGTGACTTTTGTGGTTGTTTGTAGTTTGCTGAGCAAAGAGGAAAGACGATGCAACAGGGGAAACTCCAAGCCAAGAGCCATTTAAGGCTGACGTTTTACTCTGCACCATCTCCATCATACTCAAAATGTTTCTCTATTTTTCTGCATTTTTTTTTCCCCAGTCGGCAGGCGAAGGGAAATTAAACCTTGACTTTTCTTAACTTCACAGCTGTTTCATCATGTTTGTTTTTATTGGTTTTGTAATTTACAAAGCAAACACACCCAAAGTGTCTACGTGCTCTTTCTCACATTACTCATTAACTGCTGGTTAAACATTGCATCACTCGAATTAACTATTGCCAAAGTTAACATGCAATTTCTCCTTTATGTTTGAGCAGACAAGCAGCATGAGTAATGATCAAATCAGGTGAGAATCTGATACAAACCAAAGGAGCAGCCTGCACATCATCGGTCTTTAAAGAGCTGATGGTCCTACTGTCTGCCAAGATTAGTTCTCTTCATTTGCTATTTAGATTAGATTAGATTCAACTTTATTGTCATTGTGCAGAGTACAAGTACAAAGACAACGAAATGCAGTTTGCGTCCAACAAAAAGTGCAAAAAGAGCAGAAAAGTGCAATGTGATTCAAGCATAGACAGGACAATAAATATAGTGCAGTGAAGACAGAGTACAGTTGGTTTACAAGAGGTGGTTTAGAGCAATATGAATTAAATATAAATGTGTGCAGTGTATTAGCAGTTACCTTATAAGAGCGGAATAAATATGGCTACATAATATGAACAATGTATGAACAACATGTACAGATATGTACAATGTAGCAGCAGTAACATTGTAATAGTTGTAAAAAATAATATAGATAAATGCAGTGTACATATGGATATTCAGTATGAACCATATAGACAGATATGTACAGTATGTACAGCTATGTAACAGTAACATTATAAGAGTAGTGAGAATAAGTGTATGTGCAGGATGAATAGTATGAAGAGCAGTAGAATATGGCTATGTATAAGTGTAGTTACAGTATGTACATTTGTAAATAAATAAATAGGACACTATGGGTGGGATAGGGGGGTTTGAGGGCTTAGTTGGTTGCAGGGATGCAGAGCTAGAGTTCAGTAGGGTGACCGCCGCAGGAAAGAAGCTTCCTCTGAACCTGCTGGTTCGGGAACGGAGAGACCTGAGATGCCTTCCGGAGGGAAGTGGGGTGAAAAGCATCCACGTCCCAGAAATGCTTGTTACTAACCTAGCTTTGGGGGAGCTTATTCCCCGGAGCCCTTATGTTTTTTGTCGCCCAGCAGTTTTCCTTGGACTAGGGTGGCCCCTAAATCATGGTTGCAGCTATCGCCGTGGTCCTGCTCCACGCCCTGCTATGCCCCGCTACACCCTGCTACGCTCTGCAGTGCCCTGCTACGTCCTGCTATGTCCTGCTATGTCCTGCTATGTCCTGTAAAGCCCTGTAAAGCCCTGTAGTGCCCTGCTACACCATGAACTACTACAACTACTATTTCTAGTCATAGTTCCATTATCTTTATTGTGACTAATATTGCCACTGTTCATCACCCCCCAAAACCGGCACCGTTAGACACCGCCTACCAAGAGCCTGGGTCTGTCCCAGGTTTCTCCCTAAAAGGGAGTTTTTCCTCACCGCTGTTGTACTAAATGCTTGCTTTGGGGAATTACTGTAATCGTTGGGTCTTTGTAAATTATAGAGTGTGGTCTAGACCAGGGGTCTTCAACGTTTTTTTAAGCCAAGGACCCCTTAATTGAAAGAGAGATGGATCAGGGACCCCCTCCTACATATATTGTATAAAATGAAGTTGCATATTAATCTGGTCCTACAATAACTTTTAGGGCAGCCTAAAGCATTTATAGATACCTGTTTGCATAGAATACTAAGCTATTTAAATAGCCTAGTAATTGTTGGCATGATTTTATAAATCATGTTTTAATTTTTAACCCTAAAATGTGAAACAAATGTGAAACAGTCAATCCTTTGGGATGAACTGTCTCTGTGGATGGCTACCTTAGTGACTACATTACTTACTGGCCAGTAAGCCTACCATCAGTGGGGATTTATATTTGCTAATAATATGTTGAAATCATGTTAAGACTTTTTAATTTTTTTAAAAACCTTCAAAAATTAACAATAATTTGGAGGCCCCCTTGGAGTGACTCTGAGGACCCCCTGGGGGTCCCGGACCCCCTGTTGAAGATCCCTGGTCTAGACCTTCCCTTTGTCTTGAGATAACTCTTGTTATGATTTGATACTATAAATAAAATTGAATTGCATTGAATTTTGAATAAATATTTCATATTTTCTTATAATAAAAAGGTACCACTGTTCAAAGGTCATTATGAAATCCAAACACAAGTTGATATTTTTGTTATACAGGATTCTTTCTTGGGGAGTTTGAAGAATGTGGGAACAGAAAGATTTTTTTTTTGCCATCAGTTAATAGACATTTACTCGTTCTAAAAGTTGTTTCATCTTAATCTTTCCTGAAGAATCCGTGCTATTAGGATGTGATATATTGATTTGAAAATAATTTTAAGTTTAGGAAGTTGTTTAGTCTCTACATAAAGTTAACTTTTATCTATCCTCTGTTCTGGGCACTCTTGTGTCTTTTGGAAACTGTACTTTGCACTTCAACCTGTTTTAAAAAAAACAAAAAAGATTCCAGAAGTTTATTTACCTTCTTCATTGGGGGATGACACAATTTGGCTAGAAGGACAAGGCTGCAGAGACTTGACTCACTCGTCTTGGTGCTCTGTCAAGTAAATATCTGTATGTGTGCTCTTGTTTGTTCTTCTGTCTCCGTGCTGTGAAACACTGTTTAACTGCAATGTATAAAGAAAAGTCTTAGACCTGGAGAACCAGTTTTAAGATGAGCTAAGTGTGTACACTTTTAAAATTATAATCAAATCTGAACTATCTGAAACGATCAATGTAGCATGTTGTACTGGACTGAACCGTAATTGCAACATTCATAAAACAGGTTCTTTTAAAAAAAAAAAAGATTTCTGATACAGTATGTTGTCAAACTTCTGTCAGTTTCATCCCCGATGTTAAATCGAAATCAAGATTATATATTTGGAGCAGATGTATTCAGGATTTGTTTGCACCTGCGATTGCTGCGATTCCCTGCAATGTGATGTTCATACGCACAGAGTAGTCAGGATCCCGTATAGGAGACTGCACTACTCAGTATGACACGATATGCCCTGCTATGACATGAACTACAACGACTACCTTCGAAGTCACTGTTCCATTATCTTTAATGTGACTATTATCGCCACTGTTCATCACACCCCCAACCGGCCCTGTCAGACACCGCCTACCAAGAGTCTGGGTCTGCCGAGGTTTCTTCCTAAAAGGGAGTTTCTCCTCACCACTGTCGCAATAGCCACTGCTAATGCTTGCTCTTGAGGCAATTACTGTAATTGTTAGGGCTTTGGAAATTATAGAGTGTGGTCTAGACCTACTCTATCTGTAAAGTGTCTCGAGATAACTCTTGTTATGATTTGATACTATAAATAAAATTGAATTGAATTAATAAATATTTTCAAAGCGCGTGAATGAATCCAAATGCTCCAATGACAGATTTACATTCCACTTGCCATGATCCAGGACCGATGGAGGAGCATCGTGGGCGGCAGAGATTTAAAGCTTTAACTGAAAATTCTTAGTCGGGGACACCCTACAGTTATGAGTTTGTTGTGTTAATGACAAGAAATCCCTGTAACACTAATGACTGCGACATGACTTTAAAAAGTGATGGAGGGTTTATCTTCCCCCAGGCAGCACGAGACTGAGAGATGAGTTCACTTGAATCACATCCTAGAAATGTGTGTGTGTGTGTGTGTGTGTGTGTGTGTGTGTGTGTGTGTGTGTATTTCTGTGTTGTGCAAAGACTGAATTTCTTAGGTAAACGGCTGAGTCTTGCCCAACTGAACTTACAGTAATCAGATGTATTCGTCAGAATTTTAAATTAAAGGGGCTGGCTTATCGCAAGCCATCTAATCTTCTACTGTTCATCACTTTTGGCATTTTTTGTTGGTTTGTTTGTTTATTATTTCAAAGACAGAGTGGTTGGAAAATTAGTTCAAAACCTGGAGCATTTTGTTATGTTTGCCATAAAAGTTACAGCTAATTTGACTGGACATTGTTGGCCTTTTTGACAAAGCTGATTCCTTATTAAATGTATTTCTTCCATGCCAGCTTAAATCAATGAAGTGACATAAAATAGTGATTCAGTAAGGGTCATACATTATGATAATAACAAAAAAAATAATAGTTAATTGACGGTGCAAGATTTATCGATGGAAGACTCATTGAAAGATTTCAGGGCTCTGGATCTCAACTGATCCTGGGCCCGCCCTGTGACCGGTGAGTATTTCACGAGTATTTCACCAGTGAGTATGTCACGAGAACCCATGAATCACCGTCTCCGGTGTGGTTACAACATCATGACTGACAGGGTTTAGTTTGGGACTTTCAACCGTAATCGTTAGTGATTTCACACTGTGGGAGCTCTGCTTAATGACAATGGCATTTTTGTGTCACATCAGCACATTTAATGTTTAAACTATTAGGATGATGCAACTAAACGTGGGTGACGGCGGCATCACAAAAGCAAATTGAAAAAAAGTTAATATTTGTTGCTATGGACAGACTGTTTTCATAAACCATATGTTCAAAAAGCACTATCATTGGAAAAGTATGCGACGTATTCAGCGGACGGTCTCCCAGTTTTTTACGATGTCTTACGTTTTGGTGTGCATGCATTTTCGTAAGATATAAGAACCCGTTCATGAAAATGTGTTCGGAATACAAAAGAAATTGTAAACAAACTTTCACAAGAGCGCAAATATTTTTAAACCTTTTTTTGTTTCATCATTTTTGGTTCACCACATGGTGTTTTGATTTGTAGTTTATTTCCTCTTAGTTGATTTTTGTTGTTTTTCCAAAAAATTATGTGATGACTTAAATGCACGGACCCGGCTGTCTCAACTGATGAGCTTTCTCAACCTTAGCAGAATTTATAACAGACTTAAAAATACCATAAAACTACTAAAATCATAACCAACCTCTAATATTGTGTGTTCATGTGAAGCCCTTTCTGCTTTCTATTCGGCACATCAAATTGCATTTACTTCCTTGGATGAAGAAGGAAATACATCTAACCCTTGTGTTAACTTCGGGTCAAATTGACCCGTTTTCAATTTTTATTTTATATCAGAAAATATGGGACGTAGAAATAAGTGCTGAACATGTGTAGAAGAAAGATTTTACAATTAAAAACGTTGGAAAAAGCAAAAACAAATGAAAAAAAGGTTGACGGGAAGGCAACACAAGGGATAACAATATTTCAGCTTATATATACTGTATATATAAAGCTTTTATTGCCAAATTAACAACAAAAAGTGAATGCCCTATGTTCCCATAGCCCTATGTTCCCACATTTCGAAAAAAGAATTCCAAAATTAGGCCCTATGTTCCCACATTTCCTTCCCAGGAAAGAGGATATTAGGATAAAATGAGACTAAAACTGTTAGGTAATTCATTTTCTTCTACACCATGTTGATGGACTGGAGCAGGTTGCAGGATTGGGTCTCAGCTAGTCTCGCTTCTGCCAGACCTTCCTCCACAGCGCTGCGGACAAAGGTCTGGCTAGTCCACACAGCATTCTGGGATGGGAGAAAAAGTGCTCTGTTATATTGGCATTTCTTTAAACCAATCATGTTTGTCAATGGCCAGCTAAAAGCTTTATGCACATGTGCTTACAGAAACTCCTAAAAATGTTCATACATTTATTGAAAGCAACGTATAGTTATTTCAAATCTTTGACATGGAGAATCCATCTCCTCCACCCCCATTCAGGGTCAGCTGGGGACTGTGCTGCACCTATCTGGACATACTAAACTCACCCATTACGTCTCTCTGTCCAAACTTTGATCTTTTCTCTCACCTCTTTATCTAAAATGTCCCCAACTTTTATTTTTTACTTTTTTTTATTATCCCTCTCCCGTCTCTCAATTATTCTTCCACTTTCTGCACCCTTTCCAATCTCCTTTCACCCCCTACCACTCTCTTGTCTCGTCTCCCCTCCCCCTTGTCTCTACAGTGTTATATACAGTATATGGCCTTTACCCCACATAGCCTTTATTGCAGCACACATGCCACATCGTCCATCAATATCTCGCATCCACCTGTTTGAGCTGTCGGAACTTTTTGTACTCAAATGTGTCACCTTGTGACTGTTAATGCATTCAGTACATCTGAAGAGAAAAATGTATAACATGTTCCATGTACAAATTGCATGCACATTTGGCCTTAAAGGTGCCGTAGGTAGGATTGCAAAGGTCCAGGATTTAGCCAAAAAATTTGAACATCGACAACTTCTCAGTCCCTCGCCACTTTCCACTAAAGCCCAAAACTGTCTCCTAAGCCACCACCAAGGGAGAATGAATGTGTGTGCATGAGCAGTGATTGCCACACGGTTAGACACCCCCCCCCCTGGCCGTGATTGGTGCATCTGAACAGGGAGCTGTGGATTTTGTTGTTGCAAATCGCACTGCAGTCTGTAGGTGGTGCCAGAGGAGCCGGATTAAATTTTTTTAATTACTTGCTTCATGTAGTTCTACTCAAACATAGGGTCAGTTTCAGCAAATATGACATAAAGTTAGTTTATAAGTCTTACCTACTGTGCCTTTAAATACGTGATGGGGAAATTTACAATATGGTTAGCATATTTTTCTGGTAATATAAAACTTTGACTTTGGAACACTATTCTTGTGGAAGAAATGCACAAAAAGGTCTACAAATCTGCAGCTCTGGTTAATATTGCCATGCTGGAGTCTTTGAGCTACTCAAACTCAAGAATAGAGCTCCACAGCAGCAATATCCAATCCTCACAAATCAACCAAAAGAAGCTAATTCTGGGAGCTGATTTCTGTGTTCTGTTCGCGCAGATTGCAGTCTTTGGAATTAGTCATTTAATATAAGTTTGTATGGAAAGCTTTACAAGCCTTGCTCTGTTTGCCCGGATATACGTGGTTGTCGTCAGAGAGCCCAATAGTGTCTGTGATAACAGAATTATGATGACAAAATCAACATTCAATCAACGTTTAACGCTTCTTTTCACTACCATGTATACACAGCACTAACACCAACTTAATACCAGTTTTACAATTATTTTTGGAATTCATGGTCAATAAACCTCATTTATAGGAAATTATTCCTAATTCTTGAGTTAAAACAGTTTATAAATTATGAATTATTTAGACTAATATTAAATAAAGGATCATCACAGAAGGGTTTATGTTAATGTTCAGTCGGGATACTGTGTCTAAAAATGTAAAGCTATAGTCGAACTAGCCTCTTGCCAGAGGCCTGACAGGTTCAAATGTTTTGAACGGATTGAAACAGTTCCCTTCACAGTCTCATGCTCTGCGTAGCTTCCTGTTACATTTCGTCCTGTTCTTGCGTGTCAGCACCGTGTTGTGTGACTTTCAACACCACGTAATCAAGTCAACCTCATTCTGCACCTGCTGTGCCTCGCTGAATAGAAACCACAGCGCCGTGAATGCCCTCTATCCCCATTATATCTTCATCTTCACCCTAAATCAACCTGTCCTTCATGCTGTCCTGGTTGCAACAGGTTGGAGTTTTGCAGATCCTGATGTCATTGACAGCAAATCATGTCAAAAGTCATAAACTGAACATATCAAGGAAATAAAAGTTATAACAGTCTTCACATCTAACTCCTGGTGAGAGAGCAAATATTAAGAGCATCACTAGAGGGTAGGGATGTCAATGATAAACCATTAGAAACAATATTGGTAACAAAACAAGTTGCTAAAAAACTTTTTGCATGATAAAAGAGAACGACGCTATACAATCTAGTTCTTAATTGCTACTTGCAATAGAAAGTTGCATTTTAAGCTGCTCTTTTTTATTTGAAAAATAAGACCTTAAAAGTCTTACATTTCTTTAGAAAGTCTTTAATTTCGTTCACAAAGTTCTAACATTTGTGTTGTCCTTTCATAAGTTTAAAGCAACACTAGGTAACTTTTCCAGGTGGCGGCTGTGGAGACAGATTAGAAGTACACACCACGAGCCGCTGTGGAGCGTCTGCATGTGTCCACAACAATGCACGGACGGAACATCGTGGCTGCATGACAGGTACAAGTGTGCAGCGCTCCACGGAACGTGGAAAGTATGTCCAAGCCTCCCGGGATGGGGTGAACTGGGAGGCCTTTGCTTGCTTGTTGGTAAACGGTTAATGATCGATTAACAAGGGTCAGAAATAAAACTTTAAATTACTATTTTACTTTGCCAACATGCCTCCCAGCAGCCTCATTAGTACAGTCCAAAGTCAAAGCAACCTCTTAATCTCCCTGTCCTTCACTCTGCCTTATTTGGCATCTGACCTTTTTGAAAGTGTGATATTTTTTGGCAACAAAATTTTTTTGTGTGTGTGTTCCTATGTTTCTAAAGTAGAAGTAAAAATGAAGGGCTACAACTGCTCACCCCTCGTCACTGTGCTTGTTCAATCACTGTTTGATTTGTAGGAGCGCGTAGAGTCTATTAATGCGTGTATGTGTGGTGTGTGTGTGTGCGTGTGTGCGTGCGTGCGTGCTTTGATGAGGCTTTTGCTCTCTTTGTCTCCTCTCTGTCTATTCACAACAACTCACATCTCACATGGATTCCGGTTCTTTCCGGCTCTCCTCGTCACGTTTCTCTGACAGCAGACACAACAAGACCCCATTAACATTCCCTCTCAGACAAAAAAAACCCCAGAGCTGCCCTTCCTGCATACAGTATGCATCACTGGTGCTAATGGATGCTTTAATTTGTTCCTATCTCCGATGGCACATACAGTAGCCCGAGGCTATTTAAATGATTTGTCTGTCCATTCCAGCATTTATTTCAGTTTGGTTTCGAGCTGGCTGCTGCCTTGTGAGCCTTTATAAGCAGTAAAGTTTTTTTTGTTGTTTTTTTTTTTGCTCTTGACCCAAAGAAACAAACATTTAATATGGCTGCAACTAACAATTTTTTTCTTTGTCGATTAATCTGTGGATTCTTTCCTTGATTAATGGATTAGTTGTTTGGTCTATAAAATGTCTGTATAAAATGTATAAAAATGTGGATCAGTGTTTCCCAAAAAGCCCAAGATGATGTCCTCAAATGTCTCATTTTGTCCACAACTCAAATATATTCAGTTTACTGTCACAGAAGAAAGAAGAAACTAGAACAATATTCACATTTAAAGTGCCCATATTATTAAAAAAAAACCTTTTTTCCTGGGATTTGGGGTGTTATTTTGTGTCTCTGGTGCTTCCACACGCAAACAAACTTGAAAAAACAAACATCCATGCTGTTTTGAGTGAGATACAAGTTTCTGAATGTGTCCTACCGTCAGTCTCCGGGTGAGCTGGTCAAAATCGGCAGGGCCGTCTACATCATTGGCCGAAACATTCGGTGTGTGCCAACCACTTTAGCTAATGCCACATCAGCTAGCTGTTTCTCCAACTTCGGTCAGTACAAGGATTAGCGGGGAGAGTTCTTCTAAACGAGGGCGCACTTCCAACTTTGCGTGGAATACCTGCAGACAAGGGACATGTAAGAAGTTCTATAGTGTTGTAGCAGTGTTTTGCCATTGAGAACGAGGTGGCTAACCGCTAGCAGCGCTAGCTTTTAGCTAGTAGTCCTTACCTAGCTACTGCGCATGTGTGACTCCCAACCGAGATGGAACAGAAGTGAGATGTCTCACTCTGTAGCTAAAACAGAGAGCTCAACACACAGGGTGAAAAGAGGAGCTGCAGCAATGTGCAGTACAACAAAAATATGGTGTTTTTTGAAAATTAAACCACATCACCCTATTCTGGTACAACCTCTAAATACAATTATGAACATGAGCATAATATGGGCACTTTAACAAGCGGACATCAAAGAATCATGAAAAATAACTCAATCTTAATCTTTTATCAAAACGGTTGGCGAGTAATTTAATAGTTGACAAATCGATTAATCAATTCGTCTTTGAAGCTCTAAATGTATTTAATCAACCATAACAATTTATCTTAGGGGTCCCTCGGACAAAATCCGATATCGTTCTGTGACAAATTGTGAACTCCTGCTATATTATGATACTCAACATGGAAAATGCTGGTTTCTTGACACTCGGGGCTCAGTCTGGATTTAAACAAGGTCTAGTTGAGGTCAGGGCTCTGAAAGGCTCTTTATTTCTGCGTCACCTCTCTCTCTGCTCTCCAACTCTCCTTACATTTCCTCCCCCCGTCCTCCACTCCCCTCAACTTTCACCACCCTCCTATTGCCTCCCCCTCTCCAGCTGATCACGCTCCCACAGCGTGGACCTGCCATGGCGGCAGGGCATCGTGTTACAGTGTTAGAGCACACTGCTGTAGGCAAACCCCCTCAGCTGCCCCTCCAGGAATAGCTGCTCTTCATTCTTAAACGTGAGTGAGGCTGACATCTCCAAAAGAAGATGGCACCCATGATGCTGCAAATGAGTTCATGCTGTCTACACGTCAGAACGTGCAGGATGGTCAGATGCACCATAAACTGCAGGAGTCAGTTAGTCTATATCGAAGATATTTTTATTTAGGGGATTGCTTCGGTGCCTGCGGAAATTCAGCCGGATCATTTTCGGCCTGATGTCCGTCACTTTCTCCTATTTTGTCTTGGCATTCTAAACTCCGGTCGACCTGGGAAACCTCATCACACACTCAACACCCATTTTGATTTTGATTCCAGAGCTAGCTCATCTCCCCACAAGTTCCACCTAAACAAGTTCCTTCCCGAGGCCATTTTGCAACGCCACTGTACCTGTGTCCGACCGGTCAAGCTGGTCACTACCAACTCGTAAAATACTGACACTCTTAGCGTCAGATACCAATGCAAAAATTACCCTTTAGCGTCTGTATGGAATGCAGTGGGCAGATTTTCAGTTAGACCGAAAATCTGCGTAAGGAGGTTGGTTGGGGTGGAGGATGGGTCAAACAACACAGGACTTTCACCCAGGAGACCGGGTTTCAAGTCCCGTTCTGGTCCCGCGTATCGTAACATTTCCATTTTGTAACCCGCCAAGAGTCCCAACCAAGCACGTCTAAATATAAAGCTAAAGAGACTTTTTGTGCCAATAAAAAATCTGACCAAGTGTGGCTTTTGGATGCGATGGGAGAAAGAACGTTTCGTTTGGTTTGAAAAAATGACAATTAACCAGAGCACGTTTTTCTCCCATCCCGGAATGCTGTGTGGATTAGCCAGACCGTCCTCCGCAGCGCTGTGGAGGAAGGTCTGGCGATGCGAGACTAGCTTTCAGTAGATCCTGAGAGTATTGGCCAAGTGTCCATGTCTGTGTTTGACTGGCACATTCCTTTGAGGTGTGAGACATGAGGTGCAATACACAGACAAGAAGCATCTCACAGTTCAGAGACCGCACCGACACAACTTTATACTGTAGATAACATGAAATGAGAACAAACTCTGAAATGCAGATTACCTTTGTAAAAAGAAAACCTATGTATGCATGTGTGCATGGTCTTCCTAATAGTTAAACTACTTAGACTAGTTTAGACAAGGTCTACAAAGTGTCTCAAACTTAAAAAATTTAAAAAAGTACCAGAACCTCAAATTGTACAGAATTGGAGTTAATATACTTGGTTAAATGTGTTTTAAATCTGGGGGCATGTTCTACTCTCGGTAAATGGACTGTCTTATCAGTTTTACCTCGTACCTGCGGCTTGCGTCAGAGCAAAGTTAAAGTGGGTGTTTAACTCCAGCAGCTCTTATTATCATTATGAATAAGTTGACCTACAACAGATTAAACTTAAAATATTCTAAGAACTCTGAATTCTAGTTAGTTATGATTTAGAGAAGTCTTTGTAGCTGTGGAATAATCTTTATCTTAACATCTCCAACTATTTTCTGTCAGAGCTTCCTTATCTCCTGTCTCTTTAACACGCTGTGACCAAAAATAGGTCAAGAGTCTGCAGCCATGCACGCAGTTCTGTGAGGCTGCTGAACTAAATGCTATAGCAAGCATGCTACTGTAACGTACTTGATGATGGTGCCGGATGAAAAGTCAGGAGATAGCCAACCTTATTAAACCCAGTTCAGCCTAAAGATTCGCAACGAGACAAAACCATTTTGGACATTGCAGGGGAAATTTGCAGCGGTCTGAACCGGCCCGTCTCAGCTCGACTCAAACCAGCTGATGGCATCGCTGCGACTCAGCTGGTCAAGTCTCCAGAGGCTGGTTTTAGAACATAAGGGATGTCACCTGTTTCAACAGCCAACAGAGAAGTCAGCTGTTCTAGTCTCCAGAGGCTGGTTTTAGAACGTAAGAGACGTCTCCTGTTTCAACAGCCAATAGAGTCTCAGCTGGTCGAGTCTCCAGAGGCTGGTTTTAGAACGTAAGAGACGTCTCCTGTTTCAACAACCAATAGAGTCTCAGCTGGTGGAGTCTCCAGAGGCTGGTTTTAGAACGTAAGAGACGTCTCCTGTTTCAACAACCAATAGAGTCTCAGCTGGTCGAGTCTCCAGAGGCTGGTTTTAGAACGTAAGAGACGTCTCCTGTTTCAACAGCCAATAGAGTCTCAGCTGGTCGAGTCTCCAGAGGCTGGTTTTACAACGTAAGAGACGTCTCCTGTTTCAACAAAGAGTCGTTTCTATGCAGATAATACACCGTCTCCTCTTGCTGCATTGGTGTAAACTGGCAGGTTTCAGAACACTGCAGAGCGGCGGGTTGCAAATTGTTGCAAGTTTTAACAGGGCTTTAGGACTCTTTGGGCACCACGGATATCCGTGTCAAAGGTCAGAGTTAATGTCAAGTTTATTTGATTTGATTTTAGTTCCTGTTATGTGGACTTCAACATGGAAAAATACAGATATTCTTGATGTGTGGCGTAGCCGGGAAGGCATGCACAAATCTTGTGTGCGGCAACACACACACACACACACACACACACACACACACACACACACACACACACACACACACACACACACACACACACACACACACATTTCTGCCACAGAGGAATGTGATCTTCTGCTTTTTGACTTACACAGCCAGAATCATCGCTCAGACACAAATATACATTCTGACGCACAAGATTCTCACATGACACAAACACACACACACACACACACACACAAACACACACCAAACAACTCTGTTTAAGGTAAAACATGCTTTGGTTTATAACCTTATAAACTGAGCAGTCTTCATTGTTTATCATCAAACAGCAACAACTGCACAGATCTGCTGGGACCAGAAGGATGAAGAGGAATCCTCACCCTCCTCACCTCTGTATGGATTTTTCCAACAGATCAGTATAATCCAATAATCCAATGTTAACCATACACCTAACCCTGACCCCTGACCTCTGACCCCAGCCTTCAGTCTGATCCGTTTTATTGACAGGTGGAGTTACCTCCTCACATGCTGTACAGCAAACCACACTCTTGAACTGAGGTTTTGACTTGATTTTTTTTACCAAAGAACAAAAAAAGGATACATTTGAGAAGAAGGCATAATGCTAATATAGTCCTGCCCCTACTTCACAATATCATATTATTACATAAAAAAATCAAGTAGATATGCGTATCCATCATACAACACTCACACGTACAGCAATACAAAGACATACAACTATACACTTACATTACCTTTAAATTACTATATTCAAGTCTCCTCCCTTCTGTATTGGTCGAGTATTGTTTGCTGAGGCAAAGACAGGAAAATAAAGAGGAAGTTGTCCGTTATTTGTTTTAATTCTGCAATTAATTATGTTCATGTCTCTGTTTTTGAATTATGTCATGGCAGCTGAACATATGTATGTCTCATTGGCTGACAGGTGTCCTATCAGGCCAGCTCAGACACAGTTAAAATCCGTGCTCGAGGTATGTTCATTTGCAGGACGGTCAACTAACCCGATGCTTGCACAAACTAACCTCTCTCATGTGCTATCAGTCTGACGACGATAGCCTCTGGGAGAAAGGGCCAATATTTCTCTTGTTTCAGTGTAGCCAGCAGTCGTTTGGGCAAAGTCTTCCTTTTTAATGCGCCAGATCGGAAAAGCAACTTGAGACGTGAGAATGGAGTTGAGAGACGACGTCTTTATGAACAGATGTCATGCATTTGAATGCAGATGAATAAATAAAAAGCTAATACAAAGCTAAATCGTTGTCCAACCACAAGACGATCAGATAGCATTTCGGCCAATTCGTTCCGCATCACACGGACTGTTTACGTGCGTGCAGCCAAATCCCAGTCATATGTGATTGGTTAATACTACTCTGACTACACATGTAAACCAGAACGCTTTGCATACCAAAGTCTCTACCAAACCCCTGTTGATTAGGCTTATTGCTTTGACAGGACTTGGGGTCAGTTATTTAAATGAACTGTATTAATATAGCTTTAAAAGGAAAATGGTCAAAGATTGTGTCGTTTTAAATGGTTAGCATTCAGAGATGTTCTTACGGAACTTACAAAGTAATTTAAAGTGCTCATATTATGCTTTTTATTTTTTTCCTTTATTGTGTTATATATCTTTTTTGTGCACGTTATAGATTTGCAAAGTGAAAAAGCCCAAAATCCACCCCAAAGGGACTTACCATCTCCAACAGAAAACACTGTTCACCAACTGCTCCAAACAGCTCTATTGTAGTCCAGCCTTTACTTCAAAGACAAACGTGGTCACTTTGGAACACACGTTCTAATGCTCGCCTAGCTGCTAGCATGGCATGCCCTCATACTCTGCTTCTGACTGGCTAGTAGTCCTTACCTAGGTACTGTCAGGGCACACCCTCATACTCTGCTTCTGACTGGCTAGTAGTCCTTACCTAGGTACTGTCAGGGCACGCCCTCATACTCTGCTTCTGACTGGCTAGTAGTCCTTACCTAGCGCATGTGCGACTCCCAACAAAGATGGAACAGAAGTGAGAGGTCTCTATCTAAAACAGAGAGCTCAACACAAAGGGTGAAAAGAAGAGCTGCAGCAATGTGCAGTACAACAAAAATATGGCGTTTTCTGAAAATTAAAACATGTAAACCTATTCTGATATTGTCTCTAAATAAAATTGTGAACCTGAAAATGAGCATAATATGAGCACTTTAAAAGTTGATGTACAATTGGTTCCAAAAGACTTTTGAGAACAGCCCTGGTAAGTGGTCCGTAGACTAAGGACAATCATACAGTTTTTATGAGACTATGCCGTTCTTCATCCCCATCTCCTCTATTATCTTTGCAGAAAACATTTGGACTGGATTTGGACATGTATGCTCAATCTAGATTCACCAGAAATGTTTTGACATTGCATGACACAGTAGTATGGATTTACAACACATCATTATTATTGCAAGTTTATTATTAAAAGGTATGCATGCACATTGCTGCTTTTGTTCCGTCTTTCTTGTTTCTTCCTTTTGCAGAAGCAGAAACAGCAGGCCGATGCATGTCTCCCAGGCAGCCTGTCTCTGTTTATTCCATGTTTATAAAGTGCTGCTGACGTCAGGTCTTGGAGCAGTGAGCTTTATTAAACACAGGATGCCATTACACTATTTACTTTTTACTGCATTATGTAACTGAACTTTAATAAAGACGCTCTTTGAGGAGCAGCTTGCTACTGTGCAACAATCATGACCTCTTTCATATAGTGCACAAATAGACGGAGCTAAAAGGTTCCTGCAGAGTATGTGATGTGGTTTTTGATAAGGGAGGGGATGGCTGTTCGCCATAAACGCATGTAGACGTAGACGCAATCTACACTTGCTACACTTCTGTGGAAAGAAGAAGTTGGTTTTGTTGCTTGGCCCTGAACCAAATATAATATGTGATATACTACAGTATCTGAGCCAGGTAAGTTCCCAACATGAGACTTCCAGCACAGTTAAACCTCTAAAAACATGTGTCGTGTTCTGAATCTGTTTTTTTTCTTTTTCCTGCAGAACATTTAGTACTGCCGGGCTAATCTGGGAGCTGAAACAGCACTTTGTACCCAAATTTGGTGTTGCGGTCAAGGCCACAACCTACTTGCAGCCCTGCTAACCCGACCCTCTAACCTGTTTCACGAACTCCTCTGCCTGTCTGCCCTCCAAAAGCTAAAGATTTAAAAGGTGTTGCATTTCCATAAATCAGAAATCAATTCCCAGCGGTTGTTTAGGCCCTGGTGTGTGAAGCTCAGCCCCAGAAACACCCTTCAGGTTATGGGACGAAGCCAGCAGTGGAAGCATGGAAACAGGAAGGTCTTTGTTGCTTGCTGTATTTTGTTTTTTTTATAGCAAATTAGTCCAACCTGTGCACCATAGACAGACGCTGCTCTATTTGTGCATGGTTGGTTGAGTACATAAGTGTTTTTGCTTTGTGTCACAGTAGGGAGTTTTTTTATTTTCAGGTCTGGAATAAAAGGAGATTTTGAATCTGTAGTTAATACATACTTCTGAATGAGCATTTCTACTTCATATCCTTGGAGACTGAAACTTTATAGTGACACCACAACAATTAAATCTTTTCATTAGCAGCTCTTTTAGATTCAACGCAGCTGTGCAATGTACGGGAAACCCTGGGATTTATTAACGACCTTTACACAAACAACTAATGGCCAAACTGCTGTGTAATCATGGTCCCCAGACGATAACTCCTAAGATAGTTAGCCTCAATTTCCACTCCGGATCTGCGACAGAGTCAATAGGTTTCCATTAAAGTCAATGTGTGTATTGCCACTGACTGTGGCATGAGGTCAAACTTACAATTGAAATTGAAATGTTGAAATGGTAGATTTCCATGATTGATGATTTACTGTCAATAGTCATGTTCCCCAGAAGATCAATCTTGTGGTTTTCATCATGATGAACCCATTAAGCCGTGTTAGAAAAGGTAGATGACACTGACAATCAGATATTAATCCAAAATATTTTTTTTTATCAAAACTGGATCAAAACTGTGAGCATCGATAGTTTGTCCATTTACTGTAAAACACTAGCTTGGATGCCAGCCGAACTTAGCAACAACATCTGAGGTCGGGAAGTTAGGTCTGGACTTGATCCGTTGTGGAGCAACTATGCTCGAACCAGAGCTGTTTGGACCAATCAAATTGTCAGGGGGCGGGCTTTATACGATGATGGACAGATGATCAACAGTAACGTTATCAACCACGTCACCAAAAGAGCGCTTGGGTTGAATTTGTTTACAACAAAGATGGCTGCCGTCGCGTCTGTTATAGAAGATATCGACAGCGCATTAATCTTAAAAGAGGAACGGAGAACCGCCATCACGTATGTACACACATCGCCTCACCCGTCCACACGACACGGAAACTGCCGCCTCTGTCTTTGCTCTGTCAAAGCCTGCCTTTGACTTGCAGCTTCTGTGACGTCTGTCTCCGTTGCTCTGATTGGTTAGAGGTCTATCCGTTGCTCGGATTGGTTAGAGGTCTATCCGTTGCTCTGATTGGTTGTGGGTCTACCCAATTGAGTGCAGAGGCATTTTCTTTCGTGGTTTGGTTGAAACGCCATAATCACAGCCCAATGGCGCAGCATCAGACTCATATTCTGACTAGAATCTGAGTATGACCACGTCAGGCTAGTAAAACACAGTTGAGAGAGTGATCGCTGTCCTCTAAAGGGCAAAGAAAAGAGTTACGTGATGTTGTTACAGCATTAAAATTTGTTAAAGGAGGTGGTCGAGACACAGGAGACCATTGTTCACAATGGTTTCTTTCAACATTGTTTTTTTTATTGAAGCTTTAATTACACTTCATTTTGGACTTTATTTGTGGCTCACCATTCTCTTATGGCACCACAAGTGATAACAAAAGTCATGAGTCATGGGTTAGTGCTAATTATAGTTTTTCCTGTGCGTGTGTGTTTTTGGCTCCTTACATGCCTACATGTCTCCTTAATGTACAGACAACTCTCCTGGCTATCTTCCAGTCTGTTGCAGCGAGCAGCTCTCAGGCCGACATGGACACTCTGACTATTTCCATCCTGGTTAACCACCATGACTCTCCTCCTTTTCACGACAGAAAAAGAACCTCAGTGCTAAGACAGACGTGCTCAAACCTGTAAGACTTTAAAAAAAACATCTAGAAAATTCCAAACACATCTCTGGTGCTGGACTTTCTCCCAGGCAAATCCATACGTTTGTGTTCTACGTATGTATACAGTAAGTGAATATCTACGCTAATTCTCGAATAAGTTTGGTTATTTACACAAATCTGAAATTTATTGAGATCCTATACATTGAAAAAAATGGAATGAAAAACCATTTGTTTAGAACATAACTACAATTTATTTTTAAATACATGCAATTCATGCCTTGTGCAGGTGTCTTGTATACAGGGGCATCAGACTGGGGGGAAAATGGGACCCAAGGCCCTCATGTCAGGAGGGCCCAAAAAGATGCTAGAATGAATAGCTGTGGATGCAGGGAGGGGCCCATAGAAAATGCCTTTCTACAGGGCCCAGAATTTTGTGCTACGCCCCTGCTTGTATAGTCTCTTGAGCTTGTTAAGACAAAGGAACGGAAGGGGAAAACAAATGCAGAGAGAGAGAGAGAGAGAGAGAGAGAGAGAGAGAGAGAGATGCATTTCCACAACTCTTACACCCCTTATATTCCCCTCCATTGTGTCCAGTTGCACTTTGGCACATTGCTCAGAAGTTGTATGTATTCACCTTCAGATTTCTGTACAGAAGAGGATTAGGGCCACATGTGAAAAAATGTATCGAGTTCTTGAGAAAAATTATTTGAGATTAAAGTCAGAATTCCGAGAATAAAGTCAGAATTCAGACCTTTTTTCTCAGAATTCTTACTTTAAACTCAAATAATTTATTTTTCACATGTGGCCCTAATCCTCGTCCGTATTTCTGCTTCCATCCCAATACAATGGAAGTGAACATATGGGGTGGTGATGGCCCAGTGGCTATGACACATGCCTTTGCTGTGGGAGACCTGGGTTCTATTCCCACTGCGATACATCAACCAATGTGTCCCTGAGCAAGACACTTAACCCCTAGTAGCTCCGGAGGCATGTGACCTCTGATATATATAGCAATTGTAATTTTTACACAGAATTACACAGCAACCTCTCGTTACAAAATAACCCAAAGGCCTCATTGTGAACACTTTACATTAGAACATATTTGAAAGTACTTTGAATGACAATTGTTGACAACAACATCCTAAAAGTCCAAAATAACTTCTTTTCAGAGGGATCACAAGTAAGAAGTTGAATTTGTTACTGCCCAGAGTCTGATCCCCCGGTGGACCCCTCAGGATCGATACAGGACCATCAGAGAACACACTGAACGCACACACACAAACAGACTAAAATAAAACCACCTGTCCCGGCTGGATGCTTATCTGTCTGGTTACTTGCCAGATAAATAGCTGTCCTGAGCTTTCAACTTAGACAAGTTGACACGCACAGTCAAAAGTACATAAACAGTCAGCTCATTTGTGTAGCCTTGTGAAGTCCAAGTGTACACACACACAAACACACGTATGCACTTTGATATCAAGTTCGGATGTTAAGCTTTTTAATATTAACCTCGGTTAAAAACAAACGAGGACAGGTGCATGTACACACCGACGTCCACTTGGTCACCTGTTTTACTCTCCGTAGAGAAAACTTTACGGTAAAGTTTAGCTCACAAAAGGTGAGCAATCATAAGGTGATGACAGTGGTTAGGGTTAGGCCGGTTACACACTGGACGCGTCACGCGAGCGTGTCAGCCGCGTGGCGTTTATATTTCGGCTCCCATGTTAACAGGTTAGAGCTTACACACTGCCGGCGTGACACGCGCGTCTCATCCGTGCGTGCTAGAAATAGAACCGACGCCTATTTTTCACGCGAGACGCAAGCGTGTTGGAAGCGTTTCCAGGCAAAATAGAACAGGAAAATATGTTTTTATGTCATTTAGACACAAATACATATTAACAAATGACATGTTGATGTTTGAAAGCCTCTAGGTTTTGATATAAATGCAGATAGGCCTATATGAATGTAATTTTTTTTAATCGATTTTCTAATATTGCGCCTGTCAATACAAAACGAAATATTCTGTAGCCTATATTGCCGTCAATACTGCCGACGTTGTCTTTGCTGAAATCAAATCAGTATATATTTATGTTTAACATGGTATTTCATTTTATCAATGGGAAACATACATGTGTCCAGACAAGGCTAGCAGCAGCAGCGCAGACACGTTTCTGGTGTGTAAAGACATAGAAATATCCACGCAGCTGACACGCAACAGAAACGCCATGCTCACGCCACGCCTGCAGTGTGTAACCGGCCTTAGGGTTACCAAAACGACAAGTTGAGATTAGAAAAAACGATTGTGGTTTGGGTTAATACACCCGGCCCCCTTAAGTAGTACTCCTGGGACACAAACACTGGTTTCCTGGGTGAAAGTCTTGTGTTTTCCAAATAACTTCTTCCAGAACATGAACTCTGCCCCCCCTCTTGGAAGCCCTGCGTTTTAGGACCCACACATCCACCCCGACCTCCTTCCTGATCGGATCTTCGTGCTCTTATACAGCAGTAGTCAATGTGGGCCTTGGTGTAACAAATATGTGGATATGTGCATTACTTTTCGTAGCAATACGTACAAATGATCCATGAGAACAGCCTGATGCATGTGAAAAGTATGTCCATTAAACAATGCCGGACGAGTGTGGACACACTATTGGTAAAAATGTCTTGGTATTTCCTTCATTCTTTGCCGATGTACCTTTTGACTTTACATAAAGAAAGAACAGAATGTAAACAGTAAAACCAAACCAAGGAAAGGAAATGAGAGTAGGCCGTGCAATAAACAGAAAGACAGTGAATGCTACTGTATGAACAGAATCCTGCATTCGTACGCGAAAGGGAATAAAAAACCGAAAGATGGAGGAGGCTGGTTACGGTGATCCATCAGGAAATTACAGGTATTAGAGGAATGTGGTTCCATCAGAGAGCAGGTGGAGATGAGCCGGAGCCTGAGGGCAGGTTGAGTTCAGGATGAAGCCGTCTTTGGAAACTGATGTGGGATCAGCTTTTCCATTTTCTACAGTGATAACTGGAGGTCCTGCAGGTCAGATTCACCTCTGAAGATCAACCTGGAATATTAAGATTATCCAACAAACTGTCCCAAAATGAAAAGCTAATGCTTGTACAGTTTGCTTTACACAAAATGTATTCTTTCATTTAGAGTGTGTTTGTCATGTATAACCCCATAGGATGTTTTGAAGTTTTAGGGAAATACTCCGTTACATGTTCCAATGAGCAGCCATGACATTTTTAGAAACATCAACAAAACTGAAGTCAAGGCTCAAAACCTTGGCGAGGTAACATTCAATTATGACCACGTATATCCGCAAAGACATTACGTAAAATATCATTATGAGCCATTAAATTGTTACGTCACGCCACTGTTAACTGCTTTAAGTAAAGATTTTCTATATATAAGAGAAATACCCAGAAAAGCAAAGTTAAGCCTGTACTTTAAGAGTTAAAAGTACGATAAGGCAGCATTTTTCAGGCTTCCAAAGTTCATCCTGGTTCAGCCTGCGGTCCTTCCTTTGTGCATGCCAAGGAAAGGGAGTGAGCATTCTTCCTGCTGAACACAAATCCAACATGGACAGCAGCATGGACAATGGAAATGAGACTGCAGAAAAATCAACGCTGCAGGCAATTCTGCCCTTTTCCTTCTTTCATCCTCATTCCGTGTGTACAATAAACGCAGGGTTTTGCATTATTTTGAGAAGTTTACAGTGAAATTATGTTTTCAACTGTGGAGTTTGGAGTCTATGTAGTTTGAGGTTTAATGATTTGTTTAGGGATTCTTTTTTTAAGATCATTATTTTTGGGCTTTTCTGCCTTTTAATGGACAGGACAGCTAGGTGAGACATGCAGGAAATTGTCACAGGCCAGACTCGAACCCTGGAACTCTGCGTCGAGGCATAAACCTCTATGTTTATGTGCGCCTGCTCAACCAACAGAGCCAACCCGGCCACAGGAGCTTGCACATAAAGGGGAATTTTTGAATTCTAAATGCATGAGGTAGATTGTGTTCAGAATGGATTTGCGTGTAGAATTGGGTATTTGAGAGATGTGTGAGGCTTTTCTCATATACACTCTGGACAATGTCCGACGAATCAGGTGCAGACATAGTCAAGAGTTTCTCTTTCTCACACGTAGCACCGTGACGGATGCGTTTCTAACTTCCTGGAAATATTCCGTATGGTTAAGGCGAGGGGTGGCGCCTGGGTAGAGCGTGCAGGAGGCAGGACCAAAACGTTCTCATTCCATATTCGCCAAATACTGACGCTTGGTCAGTGTCTTTCAGGGTCAGATACGGACTCAAAAATCCCCCTTAAGCGCCTGTTTGGAACGCACCGGGCATAGCTCTTGACAGCGGCGCTGCAAGATGACGAACGACAACGGTAGCGAGTAATATGAAAGACAGAGGAGACCCAGGAGTACCCAACGTACATTTTGTAACCCCACCCACGATCTTTCCAGACCCTAACTAAGTGGGTTAACCCTGCACGTTGAAAAATGACCGTCAAAATGACGCCAGAGGCACCTCACCAAGCATTGGTTTTTGACGTGCTGGGAGTGAGAATGTGTTTACAGGAGATGGTGCGGATTACATCGCGGCCAAGTAGTTGGTTCATAATTTGGTGATAAACAAGCGAGTCTCTCGCCGTTTCAGTCCTTTTTTTTGGAGTCAGTCCTTACAGACAGAAGTTCCTGAATCTCGGCGTCTTTCCAGTTGATATTTAATATCTTTTCTTTTATTGTCCATATTATTCATGTGGATTAGTTATTTTATCATCCTGTTTATGATGTATGTGTATTGTGTGTGATGTCTTTAAGCTACTGGGACCTTGAATTTCCCCTTGGGGATCAATAAAGTATCTATCTATCTATCTATCTAGACATTTTGGTTGCCATCTTTGTGTAAATCACCCTTCTTCTTTCTTATACTCAGATGCTTTTTGTTTTCTTCCGGTTTTTTTTAGCCAGCCGCATGATAGAAACGTCATCAATACGCCCACCCGCTGGCTGTGAATTCTCACACCTTTGGACTTTGTACTAGAGATAACCCAGTCACAAGTACCTAAAACTGCAACGGCCTTCACCGTACATTCAGCATAATGTATATTTTTTTTATTTGTATATGTATATTAGAACCATGAATAACTTTGATATGTTGCTGCGTATATGTCGCATCTCTAAAATATGTTTTTTATATTTGGACCACCAACTAATTTCACTGGACTATATAGTAAGTTTTAAAAAGGCATTGATTTCCTTGGATGCCAAAGGGTCTGTCTGCCTTTGCCCTAGTTTAGTGTTAAAACAAAGCATTCGCTTGATCACTGTGAGTGGGACCTTTTGTTTGGAGCCTAGGTTGGCTCCAACAGAAACATCCTAACTAATCAAAGCACTTTTGATTAGTTGAAGCAGACAGTATTGAGTCTATGCAAATCTACTCAGACAAACTTCTGAGTTGAATGTCCTCTCAGCTTTTGTTTATTCTGTTTCCTGTAACTTTGTATAAAACACTGACCAGAAAACTCATTCTGGTGAGAGAAAATCCAACAACAAATGAAGAAAAATAAATGAAAAAAGGCAAGTGATTTATGTGGTTGTGGCTTGTATTTTATTGTTTGTATTAAATATAATTAAATATTTACAGTAGGTTTTTCTTGCTCTTTTCTTGATCATCAAGTATCTTAATGCATGAGGTAGATTGCAAAAGCATACTGTGCAAAAACTACCAAAACATTCATAACAAAAGGGTCAAGAGTCATGAATATTTTAGCACAAATATAAACATTTATTTCTGAAAGGGAAATACATGGCCCACATCTTGTGAAACACAATGCTGTAGCACAGGCCTCTCTTTCACAGTGAGAGAAAAAATTGATTTTCTTAAACAAAGAGAAATCTCCCTTCCAGCCACACATACTGTACACTCATCACAGAATAAACACACCTTTCTCGACATACGGTAGCCACCGGAATTTCCAAAGGTCTTCCTTGTTCGAGACAACCAATCACGTGCAGTCTCTCTTGAGACACGTCTGTTGACAGCAGCTAAATTCCTCAACAAACTCACCTTAATATTACATCATTCAAACATCTCTCATCAGACATGTGCAATTTTCACAGAGGGAAAGAAAGAATGGGCTGCATGATTTAAAGGCCACTTTTAACAATGTTAAATTACTTTCTCATTTGAAGGTGCAAAAGTTTAGTGTGCATTTTGCATTTCAGAACTGAATCAGCTGTGTTTCCTTTAGTAGAGAAGCATTTTGTCACCGTGCACTCCCCAGTACTTTCCCTTCAATATGAAGGACTTAATCAGCTCCACTTTCCACTTCTTTTTTAGGTTTACAGACATCACATTGAGAGAGACATCTCAATCAGTGCATATTTAACCAATACATCAGGCCCTTAAAAGGGGCTCAGCATTTGTTGTGGGCTGTACAACTTGTCTGTATTTTAGTGGGCAAGCACTCGGAGAAGGCACATTAATATTTTACATGGGAGGAATATGTGAAACAAGATAGATTTTTCCCATTTATCCCTCATCCTCCAACCACAGACCATCAGGTCTCTTGGGCCGCATGACCACGTTACTGCGAGAAGCAGGTCAGTTGAGCACATTAAAGTTAGGTTTCTCACTGGTTTGTACACTTTCTCTGCTAATACAAAAAAGCAAAGTTGTTTGCTTAATTTCATTGTGTGGCTGAGAGCCAGTCTAAACTCAAACCCGCAGCTGGATTTGCACTGAATGGCCTGTCAGTGTCTGTTATCTTAGTCCAATGTCATTTTCAGCAAACATCCTGATGTGTTCACCAATAAGGCACGGTGTTATCAATCTGACCCCAGCTCTGCCAACCAGGAAAGAGTCCGCTGGACATGCGTGGACTGCCAAACTGATCAAACTCCATCTCCAGCGACTTCACGCCTCCGTTTTTGTGCTCTGAAGGCTTTTTCTGCTCAACGGAAGTCGGGGGCATCCGAACGTTCAGGTCCTCTCCGTTCCAGCCGATGTGCTTGAGAACGTAATTCTTGCCGTCGTTATTGTCCCAGAAGGTCTGGCCCTGGGCTGTGAAGCAGATGCAGAACTCGACACTGTTCTGCGGGGGGATGTAGGCGGGTAGATCGACGACGAACGCAAAGGTGTCGGTATCCTGGCAGCTGTAGACGTTGTTCATGAAGGTGCACTCGATGTCGCTGAAGCTTGCCCACGAGTCGAAGGTGGCACGCAACTGCACCGACTTCTCAAACCCCATGTTCCGGACCTTGATGGTGCCGGTTAGGGAGCGCTCCTGCAGCGAGCAGTTCTCCAAGCAGACCGAGTTCTGAATCAGGCGGTTCCGGAAGTCCAGGTAGTCGGCCGAAGGCTGTTTAAAGTCCAGCGCCAGGTTGCGCACCGAGCTGATCTTCAGGTCCATCGTGGCCGTTTCCAGGTCTGACATGTCAAACTGCAGCTCCTCGCTGATTCCACTGCAGCGCTTGTTTTGATACGGCTCATCGTCGAACTTGGAGAAGACGTGGATGGCGGTGAGCGACATGCCCCTCGTGTCGGCGAACACCACCTTCTTTTTGCCGGCCTTGCTGTTGTTCCAGGCCGTGCAGTCGCTATCGTCCACTGCTCTCTGCTGGTTGCTGAGGCAGGGCCGCAGGGGTTTGTAGAGCTGCTGGTTGTGGCTGCGCCTGGTCGACTGGCTGGCCTGGTTCTTCTGGGTCCTCTGCAGCTTGTCGTAGGAGCTGAGGAAACCTCGGAGAGGAGGCGGAGAGTGGCTGATGTAGAATCTCATAGCCACGTCCATCGGCATGACTGGGCCAGGCATTGCTGACGGACTGAAAGACCTGAGCACACTGAGGGAGCGAGGGAGAGAGGGGGACAGAAGAAGGGAGTTGGTGTAGGAGGGAGGGAGAAGGAAATTTGAGGGAGGTGGAAATAGATAGGGAGGGATTAGAACAGTGGCTTCACTTTTCTACCTATAAAAGTTCTGGTGATGATGTAACTTGTCACTTCTGCAATCAGCAAAATGGCAATACTTTGCAATTTCTGTTTCTGCAAAAAAAAAGTCCCAAATTTCAAAAATAATGCTTCTGCTTTTATGTTATGCAGCTACAATCTAAAAATGCTTCAAATCTAAATCATGCATACACAAAAACTGATACAGACGTTCAATCTTGTCTAAGTTTCAGCATGGTATGCGTCACTTTTGAAAACCAAGAACTCTCTCTGACCCTTACCTTGTAGCACTCATGGAATAAAGGAAAAAAAACAGTTCCAAGGAGAGAAGAGCTTTTTAACAGTTGTCAGTCCTTTTGAGTTCTATCTTTTCTAAAAGTTCATGCTGTCCTCACTCATCCTTTTCTTCCTCCTCTCTCTTGCTCTTGCTGCCTTACAGTGACGAGGGTTGCTCAGCACTCTGGGATTTCAACTGCCCCATAGAGACAATTTGCATATGCTGTCATATGGTTCTTTAAACAGCCAATGGAAAGTTAGTGGAGTTGCTCGCCAACCAATCGGCACAAAGTAGGCTTGGCTGCCAGCCAGCTGATAGGGGAGTGTCCTCATGGTTGGGATGCCTCAGGCGGTTGCCTCAGCTGCTATTTGAGCAACGTGGTGGACCCCTGCTGGTGTTGGAGGTGATCTTCACATTACTCACTGCAGAGTGGCTCTTCATGACTGGGATTCCAACACCATATCACAGCAGGATTATTTCTGTCCCACTGACTTTTAGGAAAAGTGTAGCTCATTAAAAATATGATTAAACATGTTCTAAAAAGGGTTCCTGAAACTGAGTTGTGCTTATATGATGGCATTTTTGTACAGAAACATTTTAAAGGGATTCTTTACATTTTAGTGTTAAAACGAAGCATTTGCTTGATCACTGTGAGTGGGACCTTTTGTTTGGAGCCTAGGTTGGCTCCAACAGAAACTCACATCCTAACTAATCAAAGCACTTTTGATTAGTTGAAGCAGACAGTATTGAGTCAATGCAAATCTACTCAGACAAACTTGTGATTTGAATGTCTTCTCACCTTTCTGTTGTTTGGTGTAACTTTGTATAAATCCCTGACCAGAAAACTAATTTTGCTGAGAGAAAACCCACACAAAAAAAGCAAGTGAGAAAAGTCCATTGAGCTTAAAAGGAAATAAAATTAAAAAAAAAAATATATATATATATATATATTTTAAATCACTGTGGTTGTGGCTTGTATTTTATCATGTTTGTATTAAATATTATTAAATTATTATATCTTTTCTTGATCATCAACTATCTAAATCCATGAGGTAGATTGCAAAAGCATACTGTGCAAAAACTACCAAAACATTCATAACAAAAGAGTGAAGAGTCATGAATATTTTAGCACAAATATAGAAATGTATTTTTGAAAGGGAAATACATGACCCACATCTTTATGTGAAACACAATGCCGGGGCACAGGCCTCTCTTTCACAGTGCGAAATCTCAATTCCAGCCACACATAGTGTACACACATTTTATACCCAAAGAATATAGATACAAATGCAGTTTACTTGTAAATCTATTTTTGAAAATAATGTTTTGTAAGCCATGGACTGACGTTGTGTTCTTTTCATAGTCTTAAAAAAAATTGACTGAGATTCCGGGTCTGAAAAGTGAAGCCTTATACCTGTATTTTATCTCATTTCCAGTAGGGGGCGATTCCACTAGTTGCAGAAAGAAGCTGGCTTGCACATACGTCGATGAGAAAATCCATTATTTAAAACATTTTCATAATGAGTTCATAGCCTCAATTGCTTGTTTTAAGTCTTCTTTAATACAGCATGATGTTCATTCAGTAAATAATGGTCCCATTTATTTTAAAATAGACGATAAAGCAGGGGATGCTATAGGACCTTCAATCAGGACAGAGGCTTTGCAATGCTAACCATGCTAACACTGTGGACATTAAAATAAACCTGACCTTGTTTTTGGGTGATGACCGTGTTTTCATCTTAAACTTTGACCCTTTGTTTTCCCTTTTTGAAAGTTAATTGGAACATTTTGGTCGCCTTTGTTCAGTGATTGGTTGCCTTTGTTCGATAGCCCCCTGTCAACAAAGGCTAGCTAGCTAGTGCTAGCGTTAGTTGAGTACCTGGATGTGAGTACCTGGATGTAAAACTCCATTGGATGATTCATTTCACAAGGGTTGAAAAACGACCACTTTCTGTCTTTTGTGCTTATCGTAGCACCATTGCAACTACACTCTAAGATGGCGATGGCCAAACTGCTAAACTCTTTAAAGGTGCCCTGCCACACAAAACCGTTTTTACTTGTATTTTTTTAAATATGTTATGTCCATATGTGTTTGTATTATGTTGTGAATGTGAAAATGAACTGCTACCTCCTCTGTCAGCTCTAGCCACTGTAAAAAAGCTTGTTGAATATTAATAAGAACTGGCACAAATCAAGTCTTCCTGCAGGCTTTCTATACCACGCTAGAATGGCTAGAAACAAGGTAACCAAGGCATTTTTTTCCACAAAAAAATGTTAGAGTCCATGGTAGAACTTCAGACATTACCACAAAGTACCTTTAAAAGATACTTTAAAACGGCAGTTTTAACAGCAAACCAATGGGTAAGATGGGTTTAATGCTCCATTAAACACTTAGGTATAAATGAAATTATTATTAATGTCATTGTAATCTCACAGGCTTTTCTTCCATAGTCTTGGTGTTACAGGGATGTCAACGCAGATGAGACCAAAACACATGATATAAGAAAACGCTTTTCATAATTAGTGGTTACTAAAGACTTCAATTCATAATCTTTTAAAACACATGGATGTTTGGGCACCTCGGTAGCTCACCTGGTAAAGCGGACGCACATATGCAGAGGCTCATTCATAGTCGTAGCAGCTCAGGGGTTCGAGTCCAACCTGCGACCATTTGCTGCATGTCTTCCCCCTCTGTCCCCCCTTTCATGTCTACAGCTGTCCTGTCTATTAAAGGCTAAAATATTCTCAAAAAAACCCACATTGATATTTTAAGGATGTTCAGTTAAACATATTCATAACCAAAGATTAAAAACTTTAGATTGATGAAATAAAAGGTTGTGTATTCCTTCTCTTGTTCACTTTCATACATGTTGACAGAGATGCTATTTTTAAACTGTATTTGCTTCATTGATTTTCAGTGCAGCGTTAAACATTATCCTCCAAACAACATGGAACAGAGTCGACTTTATTTGCAGAATAGAGGGATCAGGGACTGACCAAAATGGGTGAACTTAACTTTCTACTTAATAATTAATAACTCAGTTTGTGCACCAGAACACAACTCATTCCTGAAATCTCAGTTGAGGGTAATCCTTACCAACATTTTTTGATAATTTAGTAACAAAGCTAAGAGTTAAAAGCCTTGTTTGGGCCCCATACAGACAAAAAAACATGAACAAAGTGTTGGAATTGAAGCCCAATTTATATTATTATAGGCTCTGTGTAGAGCCTACATATAACTCAGCCTAGAGTCGGACTCTGTTGTCCTTTGTGCTCACACTAACAAGTCTAATGAAAATTGTTCATGTGAAAGTTCGACATCTAGTTGATCTGTATTCTGCCCCATCTCATTGACCTCTATCTGCATTCAGCTGCAGAAGAAATGCCTGATTTGACCGAGTCGTATTTCAAGATTTTCTTTCTTTCTTTCATTAAATCCGAACTCATATTGATTTGAAGATCTCGGATTTGAATGTCTTGGATTTAAACAGCCTTGGATTTGAGTTTTCTTTAAATTGGAGGCAAAGACAGGCTGCTTTTTGGTATTTTTATCCCTCCGGGTGAGAGGGCATCTGTTGTTGCGCTGAAAGGTTTTTTTCCCCCTTTGCAATGCCTCCGCATCCCTCTGGATCATCGCCAGGGAGACTTTAGACTCAAAGTACCAAACATGCCACTTTCACATGATCATAAAAACAACATATTGTTATCCACAGCCTTGTCTAAGGGTTACCAAGACCAATCCCAACATGGCCTCAGAATTGTGTCAGAAACGTGTTTCTTTATGTAGCAGCATTTACAACAGAGTAAACTCAACAGCGATGAACAAATGTTGTTAAAGGCACTAAAGTTAAATAAAACATTTCAAATCAGTAAATATGGTTTATAAAGAGAGCTAACTTCACAATTTCCGTCAAGGAGAATTTCATATCAATCTTGAATATTCAAAACATTTTCAAATATAATCTGACCATTGCCTGTATATCATTTACAACTTTTGCTCCTACATCTAGCAAGAAATTTATGTTTCAATGATATGTTCAAGAAATTTCGTGTTTTGCTTTTGGCTGATATTTTGTGGACATGTCCTCTGTGCATTGATCAGTTGTTGACTTTGGTGGTGGGGCCAGTGTGGGGTTTCGAATGTGGAGTATTTACTCTCACAGAGCTCTTACTGTCATGCCGTGTTCACGGGATCATGCCAAAGTTAGAAGTCCGGGATTTGAAGCTAAGGTTAAACAAACTCGGTTCATACCGAGACAACAGAAGTTGGAGTGACCTTAAAGGTTAAGTCAAATGAATTATGAAAGGCAGAAAATGAAAATACATGGGAGGAGCGGTGTAGATTCCTTTCACACAGAAGATGTTACCTCACAGTCTGTTGCAGTTTTTGTGGTCGTGGCTATTTATCAGAAACAGTGTTGCTCAACAAATGTGCAAAAAGGGAATTATCTAAAACCAAAAAACGGAAGCTGCTGATTGTAATTCAATTCACAGGGTTTTCCTGGCCATTGTAAGGTTTAGGTTCAGCACCCGAGCCGTTTTAGGCAGCACCTAAGCCGAATGACTGTAACTAAAAGACTGTTCTCAGATCTAATGATTGTAGCTGACACAGAAAATAATAGGTAATAATAACGGCCCAAAGTTATGTGGAAAAGAGACGCAAAAACCAAAGAGACAAAATCCCACAAAGAGACACAAAATATATGGGGAAATGTCACATATTATTGAGCGAGGACCCCTAAACCCTCCGCCAAATACACGCACTTAAGTCGTACATAAAATGAGGGGAAACACTGCATATGTACAATACATATAATACATACATTCAAGCCTCCACAGGGCTCTCACTAAAACTATTTTAATTTTTCATTTAGCTAATAAGTGAAGAAGTGGTTTGTCTGTAAAATGTCAGAAAAGAACAAAAATGTCCATCACTACTTTCCAGAGATCAAGGTAACATCTTGTACTTGTTTTGTCCAATCAACAGTCCAAAAAAGATATTTAAAAAAAGAAGCTGGGGCACCTGGATAGCTTAGTTGGTAGAGCGGGCGCCCATACTGCATATAGAGGTTTCCTTTTCAACACAGCGCGGGTTCGACTCTGACCTGCTGCCCTTTGCTTCATGTCATTTCTCTCCCCTTTCATGTTGAATAAAGGCCTAAAAATGGCCAAAAAATAATCTTAAAAAGAAGAAGAAGCTGGAACCAGATAATGTTTGGTATTTTGGCTCGATAAATCTAAACCCAAAATCCAATAGGCATGTTCAAAAAGTGAAGAAAAGGGAGCGCATCTCAAGTTCCTAAGTTAAGGTGGACAAAATACTCTCGTTTCACTTATTTAATTAGGCTCCCATCACAATAAATGAATGGTGACGTGTTTTGACCCATGCGAAACCCTCTGAAGTCTTGGTGGCAAAACGTGTCATTTATTGGGATGTGAGAGAAGGTCAATTATTTTCCTGATTAATGTATCAACCGTTTCATTAAAGAAGTCATTGTTTCAACCCTAGTCTAAACCCACTTTTTTTCCCCACAGGGCTCACAGGAGGCCCGAGTCCCAGCATTCACTGGTCAAGGATCTCTCATGTCATCAATCACAGACATCATTATTTTTTTATAATAACTAACTAATAATCTAAGCATAGAATACGTTGTATAAAAGTCGTTTCAGTTCAGAGTTCTTTATTGTCCCTCGATGGGAAAGGTAGCTTCTCTGTCTCTCCTCTCTCCCTCCCCTCTGTCTGTCCTAATTGCAGGAATGGAGTCTGGTCTGCAGGAGTCAGGGTTCCAGCTGCCTCTCATCTACCACAATCGACCTCTGCTTCATATACCCGGTCAACCCTCCTCTCCGCGTCAGATCATAGTCAAGTCGACCACAGTCCCGCTCCTGACAAACCTTGCGATCTGTTTAGTTGTTTGTATGTTTGGCAATGAATTCCTCCAAGAGTAGGTCAGAGCTTGAGAAAGATTGGCCGTGCCTTCTGCAAAATGTGCTCTTTGTTAGAGAGAGCTGCTGTAATGTATGTATCTTGCTGGCCTCTGTCTGTTGGACAGACAACTTTAGATTTTTACTGTAAGGTTCCCGTAGGCTGAAATCTGTGCTCTCTGACCTTTTTCACTGGCACACCTTGACGCTTGTGTACATATTGCTAAACCAGATACACAGACTTAACAAACACAGATTGGGGACGATAAACCAAATACAGTCGAGATCAGCAAATAAGGTCAACAAAATTATTCCCATTGTTTCATCACCGCACAGTGGCGTAACGAGCCAACACCAGGCCCTTTTGCAGGATTATCAAGACACAGCATATAAGAGATGAGTCGACTGACAAAATCAGGAGTAGCCTACGCGCACCAACAACAAAAAAACACTGGTGAATGCGCACCATAACACATGAAAAAACGCACAAGAGCAGTCCTTCCAGGATTTCGCGGCCTTTTTTTAGATTGTTGCGGCCCAAAATGCCTGATTTCACGGGAGCTTTTGTACAAAATTTTTTATTGCAATGTCTTTTGTATGTTTGTTGCAATGAAGTTACAGAAGACAAAGACAGCAAAAAAAGTTGCAATTTTTTCTGTATAGTTCTTTAAAAATAAAAACTTGTTTTGGGGAGAATAATCATTATTACTATTAATTAATTACTCTGGGCTGAGATTTCCTAGGAACCTTACCAAAAAGGCTCAGGATGCTGCAAATGTTGGTATAATATGAAAATTGGCTGGTGGATTTAAGACAAACAATAATTTTGTGAATGAATCAAATATGAACATATATGTCACTGTCAGTGGCTTGTTGATCTTTACATTGTTAATTTCCTATCCTGGCCACACACACATTCATATGGTTTGATAAAGTATTTATTGGACTTTAACTTATCATTGCACTTACAATAACGAGAGTAGCTGTCCTCAATTTAGGTCACTGTGTCGTCTCATCTGCGTATTTTTCTGCATCCACCCTGTGTGTGTGTGTGTGTGGGGGGGATGGGGGGCGTGTCAGTTTCGGGGGAAAAGGAGCAGCAGTTATGTAGCACGTTATGAAATGTTTTGCACGTTCTTCCGCTGTACGTTTTGTTGGTAAATGTGAGATGAGTCACACACACGTCTCGCCTTCATAACAGGAACAAGGAAATTAATTTGACCCGTTCTCACTCCCGCTTGGTCAGTGACTGCACGTGGGACTGCTGGGATTGTTGCGAGTAATGAAAATGCGATAGGGGGCCCTGGCTGTCGATCAATGTCTTCCAGTGATGCGGGTCCCTGATTGGTCCTGGCCCGTAAGCACCGCTTACCCTGCTTACCGATAGTTACGTACAGTATCTGTCACTGCAGCATCAAAATGTCGAACAAAAACTATTTTTGATCATTAAAAAAGTGAGAAGCTTTCACGCAGTGTTGCACAACCTCACAAAGTATTGCTCTAACTGTAAATGTTTTGAGGTACTTTACATTTTAAGCCATACTTTATATTTTATACTTATTTTCTTAATGAGCAATTTAACTTTTGAAACTTAACATTTACTAATGTTACTTCTGTACTAACATTTCTGTACAATTTTGAAAGCTGGATTCTTTGTGTAATGGTGTATATTTACAGTATAGTGGTATTGCTGCTGTTAACTTTATCAAAGCAGCTTTATGTGGCACTTTGGGTGACCTGAGTTTCAGATTTAAAGGTACCTTATTGAAAAAAGTCAGATTTCCATGTCTCTTTTTCGGTCGAGATGCTCGATTGATACAGTGAAAGTATCAAACGCTCAATCCACAGAGTAATGCTCACAGCCAGTATTCAGAGACTGTCTTTAAACAAGCCGTAAGGACTTCCTGTACGGTTGTGATGTCACAACTATACTGTATATAGGTAGAAAGTGGCGCTACAGAGTACTTCCCCGGCTCCGAGACTCACAGAGCGCAGATGCCGAAGACCCGGAAACACTTGCCAATCAGAGCAGACTGGGTTTTTTTTGGGAGGGGGGCTTAAGGCCTAGCCTGGCAGCGCCCTCCTACATACTTCCGCACTTTTTTCATTTTCCTTCAGTACATCGTCTGGGTTTGCGGTATATTCGCTGGTTTTCTCCAGCCAAATCTTTACCGATCCAATCAGCGAACAGAGGGAGTGGCTGAGAACGATGACGTTGAGGTGTGTGCGCTGTTCGGCTTTCTGTGTGGATTTCCCTCCACTCGCTTTCATTGCTTTCAGTATATCAATAGTCTGCAGAATGTGGCAACTGGCATCAACTAGAGTGATATCTCTTTGCTGGCTTTTCAGTGACAGGCCCTGCAACTCACGGAGTATGTCTTTCATGCAAGCCAAATCAAGTAAAAACCCTGAGTTTGTGAGGTGTTCGTATAGCGCCAGGAATTTCTTCCTCTGTGTCATTGCGACATGTATCCTTGCTTGCAATTTTGAAGTGGCGAGCTAACGCAGGGTAGTTATTCCAGACAGCCTTTACAGTATTGAAACTACTCGCCACCCATCTGAAAGTGAATATCTGTCAAATTTTCAAAATTTGCATATTTAGATCCGCAGCTGCTTCCTCAAGCAATCTCACATTCTTTGCAGACTGGTGGTACAGAGAATACAGCTTGGCAATGAAAAACTTGAAATGATTACATCCAGCAACCACTTTCAAAGAATCATGGACAGCCAATTCAAGGCGATGGGCCAAGCAATGTATGGACTGGATGTTTGGAAAGTCATGCTTAAGCCTTGCAATGACTCCAGTGTTTTTGCCAGTGAGAACTGAAGTTCCATCTGTGGCGATGCTGATGAGGTTTTTCCCCAAATCCCGCTGTATGAAGGCACTGTTTTAACGTGTTTTAACGACTCTGCATCTGTGCCCTGCGTCAGCTCTACAATGTCTAAAAAAAAAAATCTCCTTTGCCACTCACATCACATCTTACGTAAAGGATTAGATAGGTACGACCATGTACTGTGGTCTCGTCAATGGTGATGCTTATTTTTGAATTGAGCTCTCGAATATTGGAAACAAACTTCTTCCGCATTTGCTGTGCAATATGACCTATAATCTCAGCGCAGGAGTGATCTGATTTATGCGCAGTTCCCACTTTTGCGCCATTAAGCTCCTGAAGCTTCATTAAAGGGGTGAGCTTTCTGTAAGAAAGCCTTTCCTTAGCCACCATATAGGCGGACCTGAATGATGTTGTGGTCTCCTCCATTAATTTGGAATTCACCTCAATTACTTTATTTGGCAGAATCTCCTTTTGCTTAATCAATGCCACTTCAATGGCCCTCTTGTGTGCAATGCTGTCCCTGTGTTTTATATTTTTTTTTTCACAACTTGTTCTGAGCAGTGCTGCTTACTTCCCCATTGAGCCACTCCTCAGACAAGTGTGTGCCAGTTACCTTTTCAGACAGAAGAAAGGTTTTTGCATCCCTACAAGCGATGCACCCCAAGTTTCCATCCTTTACAAACAGCCATGTATGTCGGCTCTTCCAGTCTCTCCACTGCTGGCTGTTCCAGTTTAACGGGAGAGAGGAGCAAGAAGGGTCAGGGTCGTGACCGGCCTCTGACGAGCTGTTACCACCACCATCTTCAGCCAGAGAGGACATTGTTTCTTCAGCTTCTTCTTGCGTTTTCCCCCCGGCGGGAGGTGTGCTAACTCCCGTGTCATGCCCTCTCGTCTCGTTCCCTCCCGCCTCAGCAGCAGGGCTTGCAGCAGGTGAATCGGTCATGTCATCCCTACACAATTTCTTCGTAAAACCAAAATTAAACAGCCTTGCCCTTGTTTTCTTTTTGCCATGGCTATACGATGCTAACTGCAGAATGTAGGCTATTTCAAGGATTTTGCGCGCAATACACGTTTATATTGTTTCTACGAATGTTTGACTTAACATGTACTAAACATGAGTTGAATTTGCACCACAGCGCCGCCACGCCTTGATGCTCATGACAAGAATAGCATGTATAGCTATCTTTATTGAAGTGAAATAGGTAGAAATCACAGTCATGCATGAATGAATGAATATTTTTGCAATATTACACATTTTAATCCATGACAATCAAATTACAAAAAACTGAAATTGCACGTCAAAATTACACATTGTCAATATTTTTAGAGACCCCCCAAAATTTCACAAATCACGTTTTCGGGGGAGCCCATGTCTTATTAAGGGGAGCCGAGCTCCCCGTAGTTCGCACCCTGGTGGCCGTCCTACAAGCAAAAACTTCCACACCTGTTGCAAAGACTGTAAAGAAATGGACAAGGGAATCAAAGATGGAGTTGCAGGCTTGCTTGGACTGCACCAACTAGAGCGTTTTTGAAACTGCAGCTACAGGCCTCAATGACCTCACTGACACTGTAACATCTTACATCAGTTTTTGCAAGGACAACCGTGTGCAAACCAAGAACTTCTGAACATACAACAACAGTAAACCTTGGTTCACACCTAATCTTAGGAAACTGCGTCACGCCAAAGAGGAGGCCTACAGGAGTGGGGACCGGGACCTATACAAGCAGGCCAGCAAGAAGCTGACAAAGGAGATCAAGTTAGCCAAAAGAAGCTACAGTGAGAAACTTAAAGACAGCCAATGACCCTGCATTAGTTTGGAGAGGCCTGCGTAAGATCGTGAATTACAAGAGACCATCCTCCCAGACTGGCTGACGACCTGAACGACTTTTACTGCAGGTTTGAAAAGCACCCATTATCACACCCCTCACGCACAAAAGGTTTTCCCTCAACACCCATCCCCCTCCCCCCACTTGCGCTAACGATCCGCAAGAAGGATGTGTGCCTGCTCTTTCAGAAGCAGAAGATCAAGAAAGCTCCAGGACCTGATGCTTTGTCCCTCTCTTGTCTGCGAGTCTGTGCTGAACAGCTGGCGCCAATCTTCACACAGATCTTTAACCGGTCCCTGGAGCTGTGTGAAGTGCCCTCTTGCTTAAAATGCTCCACCATCATCCCAGTCCCCAAAAAAACCCTCTATCACAGGATTAAATGACTACATGCCTGTCGCCCTGACGTCTGTGGTCATAAAATCCTTTAAAAGACTAGTGTTGAGCCACCTGAAGGACATCACGGGACCCCTGCTGGACTCCCTGCAGTTTGTTTACAGCGCAAACAGGTCGGCGGATGATGCTGTCAACATGGGACTGCAGTACATCCTGCACCACCTCAACTCCCCAGGGATGTATGCCAGGATCCTGTTTGTGGATTTCAGTTCTGCGTTCAACACCATCATCCCTGAACTCCTACATCAGAAGCTCACCCAGTTCTCAGTGCCTGCCGCCACCTAACAGTGGATCATCAGCTTCCTGATTGACAGGCAGCAGCATGTCAGACTGGGGAGCATCTCATCAAAAACCCAGTCCATCAGCACTGGCGCCCCACAGGGGTGTGTCCTCTCCCTGCTGCTCTTCTCCCTCTACACCAATGACTGCACCTCAAAGAACCCGTCTATAAAACTCCTGAAGTTTGCAGATGACACCACCATCATTGGTTTGATCCAAGATGGTGATGAGTCTGGTTACAGACAGGAGGTGGAACAGCTGGTCCAATGGTGCAGTCAGAACCACCTGGAGTTAAACCCCAAGAACACTGTGGAGATGACAGTGGACTTTAGGAGAACCCCCCCACTCACGACACAGTAGCCACTGTGGATTCCTTTAGGATCCTGGTATCAACCATCTCACAGGACCTGAAATGATGAAAAAGGCCCAGCAGAGGTTATTCTTCCTGCGACAGCTAAGGAAGTTTAATCTGCTTAAGGAGCTGCTGACCATTTTCTAGTCAGCCATTATCCAGTCTGTCATCTGCACCTCCATCACTGTGTGGTTTGGGTCAGCCACCAAACGGGATAGGGCCAGACTGCAAAGGACAATTCAGGTCTGAGTCCATGACTACGCCAAGATTTCTGGCTTTGTCTGTTGTTTTTAACATTGCCGCTGAGCGCTGACTTTTAATCGTTCCTCTTTTGCTCCAAAAACAACCACCTCAGTTTTTTTGTCATTTCATTTAAGAAAGTTCTGGCACAGCCAGTCGTTAATTTAGAACACACTTGCTTGTTTACATGCTTTAATGTTCAAAAATCACATTATTTATCTCATTCTGTCTTTGTTAACATCCCTGTATTCCCCTCTTTCTGAAATGCTTTGTTTTAGCGCCTATCCCTTTAAGACTGCATTCACACTGCATGGGCCCTATCTTTCACCCAGCGCAGTGCAGTGTGCTGGGTGTGCTGGTCTTACAGGGAGGTGTGTTCAGGTGCATTCTGGGCGTGCTGGTCTTACAGGGAGTTGTGTTCAGGTGCATTCTGGGAGTATTGCTATCTTGAGGCAGCGGGAATTGATCGCGCCATTGACCAACAAAAACCTGGTCTAAAGTCAATAACGCAGCATTTCATTGTTATTTTAACAGCAAATTAGTAAAATGTGCCTAGGCTCGTGCACACTATCAGAATCAGCTTTATTGGCCAGGTTTGCGTAGACAAACAAGGAATTTGACTCCAGTAATCTTTGCTCTCAAAGTACAACACTTAACATATTAAGAATAAAAACAGAGATGACGGTAAGAATATAAAAAATATATAAAATATATATTAAGTATGGTTAGTGTACAGTATAACAATACAATAGAATTTACAATTTTATACAAAAAAATATACAAAAAGAGAGGGAAGGAATAGTGCAATTTTGGTCAATAGTCTAAGATTTAAGGATTTAAATATGAGTACAGTGCAAAGCAGATCAGTGCAATGGTGGTATATTAAGTTGCTGTGTCAATTTCTTTTACTGTATGATTTTTATGCTCCACATATCTGGAACAAACTCCCAGAAAACTGCAAGTCCGAAAAGAACCTGAAAAGAAGCATAATATGGGACCTTTAATTCTTGGGAATAATCTAATATGTAGAAGACAATTTGTGTGCAAACATGACATGAATAAACTTTCTCCTTCACAATCTGTTTGGAAATGTCAGCCGTACAACAGAAAGCTGACAGATCTTAAGACTTCAGGAAGGTTGTCACACGTTTGGTGAGAGAAAGAGAGAACCTATGACACTGTTGGCTCTTGTGTGATTTCCAGGCTGCCAGTTGGCACGGTTACCGTTTACGTAGCAACTACTCGATGGCCTGCAGGCAAATGGGATCAGGAGAGGCTGTCAGACACCGGGATTGGCTGACAGCTGTTGCATGACTTGGTTTTCTCTAAAGATGTTGACAGGTTGAGTAGGTCCAGCATAGCAGAGTGTAATGTCAAGCATTCCTGAATGATAAAAATAGTCATGATTCCTTTCATGTGTTCTTTCATTTCATCTTCATTTATCCAGGTCATTACAAATATAGTGAACAAAGGCCAAGGTCTCACTGGATCAGGCTACATTTACATTGCTCCGTTTTAGGTTTTTAAGCGAGAGTTTTGAGCCAAAAGAGATCTCCGTGCACACAAGTGCTTTTTAGCTCCAGTAGAAGAACTAACCTACGTTCAAACTAACACGCCCAAACCAAAATATCGCATCAACATTCACCTAAACTGGGCATGTGCGTCTCGGGGTGAACAGGACGCGCAGCATGTATACTCGGTCTGTTGCTGGAAGTTGCCATGGTAACGTTAGTAGCTTAGTTTACGAGAACGAGACGTCATGACCCAATCAGGCGGCGCAACGTTGGTGTCAGTGTTGGTGTTGCCAGAGGTCAGCGTTTGCGGCCGTTGAGACTGCAACACCAAACCGCATATTCCAAACCAAAATGGGTCAGAAGTGTTTCCAAATGTCTCCGGTTTAGGGGCTCGGAAACGCCAGAGCAGGGGGAATGAGAGGGAGTAACACCAGAGCAGGGGGAATGAGAGGGGGAAACGCCAGAGCAGGGGGAATGAGAGGGAGAAACGCCAGAGCAGGGGGAATGAGAGGGAGAAACGCCAGAGCAGGGGGAATGAGAGGGAGAAACATCAGAGCAGGGGGAATGAGAGAGGGGGAAACGTATTTAATAATAAGAAAATAATAGTTTTTAAACCAAAACGTAGAAATGTAAATGTAGTCTCAGTTAAAGAGATTTTGCTGTGTCATGGAGGTGTGTTAGATGGAAGGGTTTTGGTTAGGATGGTGTTTGGTTTTCCACCGTGGCGCCAGTGCATCGGAGCGGCACACACACACGACACATTCTCCTGTTATGCCTGGGCTTGAAAATAAAAGTAAGCAGCAAGTTTTTTTTTTAATCTTTACTAACAAACGGAGCTACGTCCCATTCGACAGCACATGCATAACCAAAAGTGAAGTAGCATCTTTTTTTAGCCCAAAGCCCATCCCATCGCGTCAAAAACCGACGCTTGGTAAGGCGCCTTTGGCGTTTGTTATTGACGCAAAAAGTATTAACCCTCCTCTTGTCCTCCGGTCAAATTTGACCCATTTTCAAAAAATTTCTATGCCAAATTTTTAAAAGAAATAACGTGGATGGCTCCCTACAACGCTCTTTGCAAGTTTTATTCAATTTTATTTTTTTTTTATTAGAAAAGAATGTTGAAAGAAGTGACGAAAATGTCAGAAAAAGCTTCAAAAACGTGGGGGGAAAAAAACACAAATGTCAAGAGGTGCATGAAAAACACAGGAAAAGTGACAAAAACTTTGAAAAAAGTGACAAAAACATTGGTAGAAATGCAACAAAAGTGCCGAAAAAGACGACCAAAACGTTAAGCAAAAAGTTTTGAAATTTTGACCCAGAAAAACTAAAAGTTGCATAGTCGACAGGAAGACAACACAGGGGTTAAAAACGTGCAGCTTCTTCAATCTGTAACTCTAATGAAGACGCCTTAATATAACGCAGGCATTTATTTTCAGTCCCACCTGTTTGATTTGATTTATTCAGCATGTGTTAAAAAAGAAGATACGTTTTAGAAACATTAAATAAAACAACATGCAAAACGTAACCCAGGAAACCCTCAGGGGGGCGTGTTGGGTTCCCTACAATTATTCAACAAAACAAATAAAAAAAACAAACATATAGTCTATGAAATGAAAAAGGGACAGAGGAAAAGAACGATCAAATGTGGAGGGAAAACAAAGAGTGAAGAAAGAGGAAAAATAATAAGTAATAATGAAAAACAAGAATCGTGTCAGGCTATTGATACAGTTAAATATTTGATTTTAATAGGCCAAACAAAAATGACACTCACAAAAGAATTCAATAAAAATAGAGCAAAACAATGAAAATAACAAAAATGGAAAAAAAAAGTAAAGTCCGTCTTTTCAGCATTATCTTCTTGTTGGACTTTCAGACAGTAGATCCATTATCAAATGAATGTTGTTATTGCTTATCAAATTGCAGCCTTTGTGAAGTCACGCAGGTAAATATTCAGACCAAACCTCTCATTGTCTAAATGTTTGTGCAAACCTGCCGATATGCATGATCCTGAACGCCGCCTCCGTGCTCTGAGAAGTCTTTTCTGGAATATTCTAGCTTTATTAATATTCATTTTGGTTCCTTTTTAGATTCAGTTGACAGTCAACTGAGCAGAGAATCTGGGTTGCATGCTGACCCGATGTAACCCTGGACACACCACCATGACACTGCAACATGGGGGTGTGCAACATGGGGGAGCCAAGTTCCGGTGATTGTGCAGTGTGCGGGAGTGTGTGTGGAGTATTGAATCGCCACGTTTGGCGATTACACCACGTTATTTGGTTTCTGATTTTCATTTTTATCAAGTCTTTGCTGTGCAGTCGAGAGAGGAGAGCAAAATGCCGAAACAGTCAAAAACAGAGACTAAGCAGCAGGTAGATTTGGTGACGGAGGAGGAGTACGTTAGCCTCAGTTAAGTCAGGGGGCTAATGGATCAACAAAAGGATATGTTCAAGGAACTACTCCAACAACAACAGGAGAACTTTAAAGGATTCATAAAAATTATTGTATAAACTACAAACACTCGAACGGATGCAATATTAAAGGACATTCAAGAACTTAAAACAAGCCTACAGTTCACAGAAGGTGAGGTGGACAATCTGAAGGAAGAGAATACAAAACTGTCCGAACGAAGTGATATATTGCAATCTGACGTCTATAAAGTTTGCGACAGTTTGCTCACCATCACCGACAAACTGGAGTACCTGGAGGAGCAGAGCCGCAGAAACAACTTAGTATTCGAGGGAGTGATGGAATCGGCAGGGGGAGACCTGGGCCGACGCGGAGGAAAAAGTGAAACTTCTGTTGACGGAGAAGCTCAAGCTGCAGCACACGGTGGAGGTGGAACGGGTGCACCGTATAGGGAAACCCGACGGCGGGAGGGACCGGCCGAGACCCATCACTGTCATGCTACGGCGCTGGAAGGATTGTGAAACTATTTTACAGCGCGCAAAACGTCTCAAAGGAAGCAAAATTTACATAAATGAGGACTATACGGACACAGTTAAAAGGAAGCAAAGAGAATTGATGCCAGAGTTGAGAGCCGCAAGAGAAAGGGGCGATATTGCCTTCTTGCGTTATGACAAGCTAATAGTTCATCCGCGCACCAGCACACCAAACCCAGTGTAAACATCAGGATATTCGGCATAATACTGGTATGTTGAATCACTTCTTTTCACATGGCCACTAACAAATCTACTACAGGAACTTTGGATTTTGAACTCTCTAAGCCTGACACATGATAAAATAACCAGAAAATTCAATTTTTTGGGAATTTATGTTTATTAAACCTTATTACAAATTTTTTTTTTTGCCATATGATTTTGTTTTTGTTTAATATTTTATATATTTTTTGTATCATGTTTGATACATTGGGCGTTTTGGGCAACGTTTTACTCACAACAATGTTCATTTTAGGTAAAAAAAATTGTTGTTTTTGGGACCTCAACTTCCATGCTTGTATGGGCTACACTTTCATCTGGATAGTCTTCCTCATCACTGCTATCTGAACTTCCATTATCATGCATAACCTTAGGAGTCCGTTCCTCCTCCTCATCATCATCTTCCAATAACTGCTCCATGTCACATCTAAAAATACACAAATTGGTCGATATAGCATAGCGATTATGTTATTGTTATTTTGGCATTTTAGTCATTAATTACATTAATTAAATCATCAAAATAGTGTGTGTTTGTATAGTGGTAGGCATTATGTAGATTACATTACAAAAATGTGACTTGAAAGTTCAGGGATAAAGAACCTTAAATCCCTGCAGTATCAAATTTGATACACACATTTTTAACACAATTTAACTATAATATAAATAATTAATTTTTAGGTAATTATGCATTGTTTCAATATAGAAGATATTTATTTAAAAAAATAGTAATAACATAAATTTTATTCTTACCATAACTATATGAAAATTAGCAACTTGTTCCCTGCCAAAAGTGTGTGGAGGATTTAATGACAGCAGCCATTTTGAAAAGGTAAAAAATAAATCCCTTCCACTGCTTGTAGTGGAATGATACTCCACTAGAGGGCAGAATACATGTATCAGATTATATACAACAGGTGTTTAAGGAAATTATTGATCAACTTGATGAGATAAAGGTTTCAAAAACTTGCTTAGCAAATATGATACAAATGGTTTTACAGGGTTAAGGAAAATTAAGGAATCAAACAATATGGATTTTGCATACTCACAATATGATTTACAGAACACTGAGATTGACATCGACCCTGAAAAGAACTTCTTTACGAGATCTGTTAATGACTGTCAATATTATACAGAGGATCATTACAATGGCAATTTCAAAAATGTTAATACATTCTCAGTAATCCACTTCAATAGTAGAAGCCTTTATGCAAACTTTGACAATATTAAGAGCTATTTAAAATCGTTTCTAAATCCATTCAGTGTGATTCTAATAACAGAAACATGGATACATAATGAGAGAGAAATGGATTTTAGTATTGAAGGTTATGAGTTTATAAGTCAGAACAGAATGAATAAATATGGTGGGGGCGTAGCAATGTTTGTAGACTTAAATTATGGTTATAAAATGATTGAAATATGACTATGGTGGTGGATGATATACTTGAATGTCTCACTATTGAAATTGTAAGGACAAAAAAGAAAAATATAATTGTAAGTTGTATTTATAGAACACCAGGGTCTAACATAGATGTGTTTAATAATTGGATGGAGGAGCATTTTTCACACTCAAATCCGAAAATTATGTTTGTTGGGGGTGATCTTAACATTGATCTGCTAAACCCAAATAAACATAAAAAGACTGACGAATTTATTAATACTCTATTTAGTATAGGTTTGTTTCCTCTAATAACTAAACCCAGTAGAATTACAAACCATAGTGCTACATTAATTGATAATATTTTTTTCAATGAAATAGAAAGTAATACAGTCAGCGGATTAATGATAAATGATATCACTGATCACCTCCCAGTTTTTGTTTTTGTAATAAATAAAAATGAATATCAAAAAAATGATGAGGATTTCATGTATTGGTTTAGTAGGGTAAAAACAGAGAAAACTATTGAAGTATTTAAAAAGGATTTATTAATGCAAGATTGGAGTATCATATATAGACAGAATGACTCTAAGGCATATGATGAGTTTGTGCGAGTATTTCAAAAAGTTTCTGATAACAACTGCCCAATAAAAAAATTTTGTAAAAAAAGTACAAAGAAAACAAATGGATGTCTAAGGGAGCAACTGCCCAATTAAAAAATGTTGTAAAAAAAGAAAGTACTAAGAAAACAAATGGATGTCTAAGGGATTACTGAATGCTTGCAAGAAAAAAAAATTACTTTACAAAAAATGTATAAAAGATAGAACAAAAGAAGCGGAGGATAAATATAAGAAATATAAAAATAAATTGATCGGTATTATACGAAAATGTAAACAGGATTATTACAACAAATGGTTAGATAGCAATAAGAATAATAGTAAAGGTTTATGGAATATTTTAAATAGTTTAATTAGAAATAAACCTAGAAGGATCAATTACCCACAATACTTCAGAGATGAAGACAAAACTATAAATAATAGGAAGACTATAGTCATACATTTAACAAATTCTTTGTAGATGTTGGCCTGAACCTTGCTGCAAATATTGCAACTGTTGGAAGCTATAAATGCAAGTTAATAGACACAAATCCAAATACGATGTTTCTTAAACCTGTGGAGGAAAACGAGATATTGGATATTGTTAGAGGGTGTAAAAGTAAAACCTTGACAGATTATTATGATATGGATATGAAGACCTTAAAATGTGTTATTGAAAGTATCTGTAAGCCGTTAACATTCATTTGCAACTTATCATTGCAAACTGGCCAATTTCCTGATAGTATGAAAGTAGCTAAAGTGATTCCTCTGTTTAAGGCAGGAGATAAGCATCTCTTTACTAACTATAGACCTGTTTCCCTTTTACCGCAATTTTCAAAAATCTTAGAGAAGATATATTTGACACAATAAATTATGATATTTTAATTAATAAGCTAGAATGGTATGGGATTAGAGGGGTAGCACTACAGTGGGTTACAAGTTATTTAAAAAACAGAAAACAATTTGTGACAATAGGAGATTATCAGTCAAGTTATCAAGAAATGGTGTGGCTTTCCTCAAGATTCCATTTTGGGTCCAAAATTGTTTAACATGTATATAAACGATATTTGTAAAACATCTCAAATACTTAGATTTATTTTGTTTGCAGACGATACAAATATTTTGGCATTTGGAAACAATTTACAACAACTGTGTCAAATTGTAAGCTTGGAACTCAAACGTGTTAATAGTGGTTCAAACTAAATAATCTATCATTAAATCTGAGTAAAAGCAAAATGATGATATTTGGAAACGGTAATTCCAATGCTCAGGAAGCAATTGAGATAGAGGGTGTTGTTATAGAGCTGGTGCATGAAATCAAATTTCTAGGAGTTATTATAGATGATAAAATTACTTGCCACTCTCATATTAAATACTTAATCACTAAAATATCAAGAAGCATTGCAGTAATTGCAAAAGTAAAGCATATTTTAAACATCAAAGCTCTGCATACTTTATACTGTTCTCTAATCTTGCCCTATTTACATTATTGTTCTGTGGTATGGGGTAGTAGTGCAAAAAAGAGCTATTCGACTAATTCATAAAGTTGGGTTTTTGGACCACACAAACTCATTATTTTTAAAATCTAAGATCATGAAGTTTTATGACATTGTTGAGTTCCAATCGATACAGATGCTATATAAAGCAAGGCACAAATTGTTACCAAGTCAAATACAAGGAAGGTTCCAAGAACGTACTGGTGGTTATGAATTACGTGATGATTTAAACTTTAGTACGCAGAAACATAGTACAACTTTGAAAAGTTTTAGCCTTACAGTTAATGGGGTGCATTTGTGGAATAAGCTGGAGATGGAGATGAAACAATGTCCAAATATCAACCTTTTTAAATATAGACACAAACAAAAGATTTTCGACAAGTATAAAGAAGAAGAAATGATTAGCCATTAGGAGTATTTCTACCATTGGAAGTGTATATAATCCATTTTTGTTCTGTTTTGTATTTGTTTTGATTGTTATATTGTTTATTGTCTCGTTGTGTTGTTTTGTAATATGTTTTTTTGTACTATTGTGAAATGAGAAATTTTATTGTATTTTATGGGGGGGGGCGCTTATAAGCTCTTTTGCTTCTGCCCACTCCCTTTGAGCAGAATGATAACTGTTCAAATAAACTAAACTAAACTAAACACACACACACACACATATCTTTCTTGGGGCGCTGAGGACAATTGGTACAACGATTAGCCAACTGAAGCGCCTGCAGCTGTTGCTTCACCTGAACAACAGATATGACCCCTCTGTATCCAGGCGGTTCTACAGGATTATGAGGCCTTTTGAAGGTCCATGACTAAAACGTTGCATTTTTGATAAACTTACTGTTCATGGTGTACAGAAATCCAACACTTTCTTCCACTGCTGCTCATCGGTACCATCATCCTAAGGCCTCTTTCACGCTGGCTGTGTGGCGGCTGCGTGGTGTTTTCTGTGTCTTTTCACACCAGAAACGTGTCTGACGTGGCGCTGCTGCTAGCCTTGTCTGTACACATGTATTTCCTTATGTTTCCCATTGATAAAATGATACCATGTTAAACATAAATATATACTGATTTGATTACAGCAAAGTCAACGTCGGCAGTGTTAACGGCAGAATAGGCTACAGAATATGTCGTTCTGTATTGACAGGTGCAATATTTTAAATTACATTAATATCTGCATTTAAAGTGTAAATTGCAGGTTAAATTTTTCATGAAGTTAAGCAATGTGTTTATTAAACATAAAGATTAGAGCTGCCCACCATTGTTTTGTATGGTTTTTTTATAACAAAATGCTGAATATTGAAAATATGTGGTTTTAAGCACTCCCCCTCCCTTCCACTAGGCGGGGTGTGACGTCATAAGAGGGACTCCAAGAGTCTAACGGCTAGTAGGCTAGCAGTTATATTGGAGACCTAGCTAGCTAGCAAAAATGGTAAACTATTGTGTTTGTCAGAAACGGGACAGAGCAGGGTCCACCAGGACAAACGGCTGATTGGTGCCTGGGTGAGGTTTGTGGCCACGAAGTGGGCTGATTTTACTGCTGCCTCTGGGACCCACTCTCTCCTCTGCCTGCTGCGCTGTGGCACTGTGTGTGTTTGTGGCCGTGTGTGTGTGAGAGACGGCCGGCCTGCGAGGTTGTCAGGTGCTTGTTGAGTTTATCTCCGAAAAGACAGTTAAACCCAGGTTCCCGTTAATCTTATGATGGACATGTTGTGATATTTAAACAAACGATCCGTCAACGGCGAAATAAAAGCCTCTTATTTACGAGAGCGGTCTGAGAGACCTCCGGTTTACAGCGGGGTGGGTGTGTGTGTGTTTGTGTGTGTGTGTGAGAGAGAGACCGGTCTGAGAGACCTCCAGTTTACAGCGGTGTGTCCGAGTGAGACTGTCCGAGCAACGAGCCAGCGGCCGGGGCAGGCGCTGCTGGTTGTTGCGTTACTTTATGGAGCTTCTCAACTCCGAAAACTTTGAAGCAAATTGTCAATTCAGCCACGATTTTCGCAAGACTGCCTATATTCGAAATCTAAACAGTTAATTTCTCGCCTAAAACGTTGTCAGAAGTGAATTTAGTGATGAATAAGATGGCAAAAATGGATAAAATTGTCCCATTGTTGGCCTGTTTATGTACCCGCTATGGGTTGCTACTCCCTCTGACGTCATCACCCAGTTACTGTAAAAAACATGCTACCTTTGAAGAAACCCCAATAAATGTTATTTTAACGCATTTTAAGACAGAAATGTTTAAATATATACATATTGAGCACTTTATTTACATATTAATTGGTTGTGGTGGTTAACCTGCACTTTACACTTTAAGTCAACACCTAGAGACCTTTTTTGAACAAAAAGCCATGTCTCTGAAATTGTTTTTATGATGCTGCGAGTTGAATGTAGTCTGGTTCTACCAGACTCTGGTACACTAGCCTGGTTCTACCAGACTCTGGTACACTAGCCTGGTCCTACCAGACTCTGGTACATTAGCCTGGTCCTTCAGGACTCTGGCCCATTTCATTTGTACAGAGAGTCTGGCCACTCTCCATTGACAAGTGTTAACTTCCTTGAAGGCGGGTACTCTGTTGATAGAAAGATTGATAGATAGATAGATAGATAGATAGATAGATAGATAGATAGATAGATAGAACTTTTGACGCACGGAAAGAACACTCACTTTTGATAGCCCCAGTAATGGTGAACGTAAACTCCCATGCTATAAACAACTGCACCAAAACACAGACCTAGATAAAAAAAAAAGAATAAATCATCAGAGCCAGCCACTCCATAATAATATAATATTCTGAAGTAGCCAAATTTACTGTACTACACTCCCTCCTGCAGCATTGGTCTCCATCTCTGTTGCTTCTGGTAATCCACATTCAGACCCACAGCAGGCTTGTTGTTATGTGTTGGTTAGTTCCATAGATTCGTTATCCATGTCTAGCTATCTCTTCATCCTCCTCTTGCTCGTTTTGTTCTTCCTCTTCCTCATATTCCTCACTGTCCTGTTTTTCTCCCTGGTGTGCTGGCTCAGATGTGTCGCTAACAAGCTAGCAATAATATTGCTTGATGCCTCTATAAATTATTTTGTCAACAGTATAGCTTCCAACTTCCAACTATAGCTTCCAATTTCCAATTTTCAACTTCCAACAACCACGCTGACGCAGACCGTACACAGTATACGCAGACGCGGTTTTACTCGATTCTGTCTTGAAATTCCCAGAGGGCATTGCTTCATTTTAACTTTTGCAAACAAATATTCAAATTAAAGAAATGCAGGTAGATTTGTTTTATTTCAAACCATGCACGTTTACATTTTTGAACATCTGATCTGAATAAGTAATTTTACTATAAAACAATACAAACCAATGTAAAAGTTTGTGACTGTAGAGGGTAACCATGACTGTGATATTGAGAGACTCATGTGTGGTATAGATACTGATCAGATTACGTCATTACTAGGTGTGAAGGATTTAGACAAGTTTGTTAATCATTTGTCCAAAGATCTTTGGTCCGCTGCTTACAATTAAGTGGCCGCATGGCTGTGACAATCATGGCCGGCCCAAACGGCCCATGAGGGCCCGCGGCCCCTCTGGCATCTGCCCAAATGCCAGATTACCAGTCCGTCACTGCGTAGTACTGAAGGAAAATGAAAATTGAGCGTAAGTGCGTAGGAGGGCAGAGCCAGGCTAAGTTGAATGTGCACGCAAAAGAATTCAAAATCAAAGGCTTAACAATGTGCACATTGTATGAAGTCACCTGTCTCGTTATTCAGAGAATTTCTCTGGAACATCCAACCTAATTTAGTCAGCAGAATCATCGAGGCGTATTCTGTCTTGCTCTATTAACCAAAACAACAAGAGAAGCATCAGAAGGACGTCGTTCAAGTTTCAGTCCTGAAAAGGTCTAGTCAGCCAGAATTAGAGGGGCCGGGCAACTCCTTAAGTTGCTTGTTGCTTTTGTTTTTGTGAAAAGGCAGTTATCGTGACCTGATCCAGAAGTTACACAGTCCGACAGCAGCTATGTGAAACAGGTGGATGTCATTCCTCCTTAACGACTCTGAACACCTGCACAGGTGGTTTCACTTATTCTGGCTAGAGCTTCGTTTGGGCCCAAAAAATCAAGCCCGACCCAGCCCGAGGGCCGTTATAACTGACATTCTCAACTACAATTCAGAGTTGTTTGAACTGCAAAAATCAGTTTAAAATGATCTTAATGAATAATGCAACAGGAGCGAAGCATGTAAACTGCGCTGTTTGTTTATTCAGAATGGAACGGATCGCAAATGGATCTGAATGAAGAAACGTAAAAACCTCAACGTATTTCTCTGTGAGGGCTTGCCCGCTTGCCTCGCCCTCAGGGGGAGCCTACGCTTGGAGAAGTAACAGAAGAGGAGGTTGAAGGCTGACTATCATCTTTTCTGCCTTGGCGAGCCTGCTTCATGTGTCTGTTCATCATCCACGTCTCCGTTTTATTTGCTGTCATAGGCGAACAGCGGCCGCACTTAATGCACTCAACAAAGCCGACACGTATGTTGTCTCTTACCACGACTTGTTTAAAATGGTTCCATGGTTACTGTCTGACCCGGCGGCTCACAGTGACAACTGTGGCGGTCTGAGTTAGGAACTGCGGGCTTGAAATGAAAATAGAAAGGAGAGCTCTGCCAGAGACTCCAATTACAGCCAAAAACTGCACAGAGGAGAAACCTACTCTATCTGTAAAGTGTCCTGAGATAACTTGTGTTATGATTTGACAGTATAAATGAAATTGCATTGAATTAATAAAAGAAATGGACTGTATTTGGGAATCACCTACTACATACAGTATGGTGTCCACTTCCTGGACATCTTTAAAATGGCAGCCACTGACTCATAGATTTTATTGTTCCTACAATGAATTCATGGGATTCGAAAATTTGCCATTTTGGGAAAATTAAATGAATGCCAGCAGACTCACCCAGTGCGCCATTACATGACACCGATTGTCTGTCGGCGTGGCAAATGAACGACTTGTATCATACGGAGTCTTTCAAAAATAGGAGGCAGTCAAATGAAGTTGTGACAGAAACAGAAATGTGAATGTTATTATATAGGAAGATTGACAGCTCTAGTCTAGGAACAGTTAGACATGTCTTTAGTTGTAGTGTACAAGAGTTCAGTGGGGAAAGAGTGTTTTTTCTTAAATTGCTTGTTTGCTTTTTTGTGTGTTTTCTGAAGTTAATAAAGTCAGAAGTCCAAAAAAGTCACCCATGCAGTTTCAACATGCCAAGGGTGTGTGACCCTCTTTAACCCTGCACACTGGCACACCTGAGCATTGTGGGGAAATTGAGGTCAGCCCCCTCTAACCCCCCCACACGGACACAAACACAGTGATATAGCACGGGGAGTGACACGTTTGCAGTATTATCTAACATCCATTTATTTGCAGGCTCACAGTATGTTGGAACCATAGAAATAGATTGAGAGTAGAACAGACATTCCCATTCAAATCAATCTAGCAAGATGAGAGCGGAGGGGAGAGTAATTTCTGTCGTTGCCATTGCAAAGAACTGTGACAGGCTTCGCATAAACCTCTGTATATATACACATACATACATTACTCTAATATTAGTCAAAATAATTCATAATTTCTGCTTTTTTGACTCAAAATGTTTGTATAATTTCCTTTTAAAGAAGAGGTTTATTGACAGTGAATTCCAAAAATAAGTGTAACAGTAGTGGTAATAAGTTATACAGTAATGGTGGTAGGGGACAAAGGCGTCAACAGTCAAGAAAAGGGACAAAAACATTGAAAAAAGTGTAAAAAAACATTTTAAAGTGTCAAATTTCTATTTTGACCTGAGAGGACAACAAGTGCATGGTTGTCGTGAAGACAACACGAGTGTTAAAGACCTCATTACATGAATGAAGAAAGAACAAGAACTTTATTCATTTGTGGTAAATATCAATGCTTTATTCTGGATTCACTAAATTGACATTTTCTGCAATTGTAAACATGTTCCAGCAGAGAGCAGCAGAGAGCCGCTGAACTCAGAAAGCTGCTTGGATATTAAAAACCGGGTTGGACAAACATGAGCTGCAGAAGAGTCTGATGCAGCAACAGCAGCTGATTCCACTGATGAAAACATCTTGAAGAGAGAAAACAGAAACAGATGTTTGAGATAACAAAGACTAAAGCCAAGTTCTGACCAAAGATTCGCGACGAGCGTAAACTTGCGACTTCTTGCAACCCGTCTGTCTGCAGCGTTCTAAAAGCTGCCAGTTCACACCAATGAGACGAGAGGAGAAGAGTGTATCATCTCCAAAGCAACGCCTCCATGTACTTCCGTTCTAACTTCTGACTTTTTGGCTTTTTTGTAGCTGGATATACCATTTGTTTCGTCTAAATATGAATGTGGATAACATTAGTGATAGTGAGATGCTTGCTACAGTTGCATTTCTAGTGATGAATTGGTGAAAAAAACATTTATTTTTTTTCTGATTCATGGCTTTGTTCTAACGCCGCTGGGCACTCCCTCTCTTCAGTCTCGCTTGACCATATCGTGCTTTCGGGCGGTTGTTGAGGCTCCGTCTAAAACTCTGCCATTTTGACCAGCTGGTTGTAACATAAAAATAAAATGGATTATGGATAATTTTATTTCTATAGAGTCTAGATCGACTTTACCAGCTGAGTCTCTATTGGCTGTTGAAACAGGAGACGTCTCTTACGTTCTAAAACCAGCCTCTGGAGACTCGACCAGCTGAGTCGCAGCGAAACCATCAGCTGGTCTGAGTCGAGCTGAGACTGGCCGGTTCAGACCGCTGAAACTCTCTCTAAAAAGTTTGAAAATGGTTTTGTCTCGTCAGGAATCTGTTGTCTGAACTGAGTTTAAGGGATCAATGTTAACCCTGCCATTTTCAAAAAAAATGTATATCAGAAATGTGGGTGTCTTTCAAACCAAAGACATCGGGAAAAGCGACAACATTTTTTTGACCCAGAAAAAATTAAAGTTGCATGGTCAACGGGAAGTCAACAGAAGGCTAAAGGTGTTAGCTACCTGCTAGTAAACTCTCTCCTTATTGAGTTATAATAAATGTCATACTCATAAGAACAAGTAAGCTGGTCCTCACTAGCAACAAGAAGAGAGCTACACTATACACACAGTTACTTTATTATGTATAAATAACTCTAAAGCTGCCTCGGTACATCACTTCTCTCCTCAGTTATAAACTGTTCACCGGACCAGATCTCAGGACCGACTAACGATTGATACCCCACAACTAAATACTGAACATGGGAAGACTGCCTTCCACTACTTAGTACCATGTTAATGTTTTAACATCCCAAATGACTTTAGAACTTGAAGGTCTCATCCCATTGGATGCATTTTAACTCTTAATTTTGTGTGTGTGTGTTTTTCTGTGTGTCTTATCTCTGCTGGTCTCAGGTTTCTCTAGTAAAGTCCCCTCACACACATGCAAACCTGTTTTTCTACTTCTTTACTTTTGAGGAACATTATCTAAATAACACATGCAATACCCAAACACTTACACTAACCTAAATCAAATCCCAGACTGAACTGTTGAACTGCCTTTTGAAGAAGTGACCTCACTTTTCAAAGGACAACTTAATCTTAGGGAGATAACCTGATTAAATAGAGCAACCCAGAGTATTGCACAGTTGCGTTCTTGCACAAAATGATTGCACTGTTGAGTCAGTATTTCACAGTTGAAGATATAAATTATAAATAAATTCTGTGGTTTTAGCTGAAATAAGTCCAAGGGCCAGTCTATGGACTCAGAGTGTCTGGCGCTCGCAGAGAGTAGTTGAAAGGTTTGATGGCCACAGGCAGGAACAACTTTATTAAGCTGTCCAATAAACGTCCTCCTGTGAAAGCGCTGCTATGATCTGTTTTCTACCCTAAACCATCTCACTTCTCTCCCTAAACTTAACCAACCATAACTTTAACTGTGGTAAATATATAAACGGCCATATAATGGCATTTTTCCATTACATGGTACCTGCTCGACTCGCCTCGACTCTACTCTCCTTTTTTGGTTTTCCATTACGAAAAAAAGTCCCCGTTACCTGCCAACAGGTACTTTTTTTAATATCCCCTCCGTCAAGGTTCCAAGCAAGCTGAGGCGATACCAAAAGGTGACGTGAAAACCTGCAGACTACTGTCGGAGTCTACTATTGGTCGGAGAGAATCGTCACTAATCACTGCGTCATCATTGCTAGCGACAGACGGGGGTGTCCTGAACAGAAACAAGAGTACGCTACCAAGCCATGGCAGTTTCCTGCAGCATCGCTATGACGACCAGCCGCGCTCACCTCAAGCATGAGGCGGTACTAAACCTGCAATGTGTCAAACTCAGTTTCCCAGAGAGCCTCACTGGAAAATGAGAATCACACCAAGGGCCAGACATTTAGAGATTATTGACATGTGTTTATGGAAGAGAAAAAGTCCAATATTTTGATTGTATTATTGCATGTCTCATATACTGTAGTCTTCTTGCTTACATTTTGGGCCTCATAAAGCCCCAAAAAAGTTTGGCAAAAAAGTTTTTCAGCCAGCGACAAATACGTTGAGAAAAGCGCCAAAAAAGTTGGAAAAAGGTTGAAAAAAAGCGTCAAAAACTTCCGAAAAAGTGGCAAAACCTTGAGTAAAGCATCCAAAACGTTAAAACAAAATGCCTAAAGCATTGAAAAAATCGCATAAACCGCATCAAAAATGAAGAAAAAAAGCACGAAAAATGTAAAGAAAATAAAAGCACCAAAAACCTTGGAATAGCGACAAAAGCTAGGTGGGCCTAAATTTATTGTGAACATAAGTTGAGATGCGGGCCGGATCAAAACCTGCGAGGGGCCGGATTTGGCCCTCGGGCCTTGAGTTTGACACGTGTGATGTAATGTAAAAAACGCCATAAGTATCTTTAACGGTCTTATGTAACCGTTTAATGCTGACAAAAAAGCATTTCCACCAGATCTGAAAACACTCAAATGGCATGAAAGCTAAAAAATATGGCCGAATGCAGACTATAATAATGGAAATGATGCAAAGAGTAAGACTTCATGTTCATTAAAATGTTTGCGATGAAGATTGTGAACCGCTGATGTTCTCATTTGACCTTTTTGAGTGCAATTACTCGCTGCGTGAAAGCTGATGTGGCTCAAAAAGTCCTGATTGTTCAGCTGGTGAAGAAGGTTTCGTGACGGAGAGGTTGTGGGTTTAAATTCTGCCTGCAGCTTTATAAATATACAGTCCAACCATAAGACAATTAAAACTGGAAGCAACTTTTATAAAGGCTGGACGGCAAAATTAAGTTTCTTGAAGGCTGAAAGAGAAATCTCTGTTTCCCAGAAAGCTTTTGTGACTACATGTGAGGCCCTGCAAGCCCGTGGATTCGTTTGGCAGTGTGCACACAGGCGAGTGTCCACAATGGCCAAAAAGGGGGGAAAGGAAAAATGAAGATGGTAGAGAAAAGCTGTGGAATAAAAGCTGAGCTGAGGCGAGGCAGGGAGCTGGCAGCCCCTCACTGTGCCCGAGTCCTTACAGGCAGACAGCCAGCGTCCGACGTGGGGGGGGTCTTAGTGTCCGAATCTATGGAGGATCTGAACCATGCTGCCCCCTGCTGTGTGTGTGTGTGTGTGTGTGTGTGTGTGTGTGTGTGTTTATGTGTGTGCGTTTGTACAGGGACAATCAGGCCACCGTGGAGATGTGAAGTGGGGGAGGTGATTACGATGTGGGTACTGGACTCATAGATGTGAGAAGCCTGTAATTACGGGCGATGACCGGCAATCCTCCTGAATAATTATTTCCATCCATGCTCCTGTATGACCTTTTGGATTTTCTACGTCTAAAACCCTGCTGTCTGCTCTGGGCAGAGATGTATAGTAACAAAGTAGAACTACTCCACCACTCTACTTTAGTACTAAAAGGCTGTATCCGTACTATACTGGAGTACTATTTTTTTTCTCCTACTTCCACTTTTACTTCAGTACATATTTTCTATAAGTGTAATACTTTTACTGTGATACATACAATTACTCGTTACATGTTTTCATTTGTCGGAGGGAAAGACAATTCACGTACTGTAGAACGAAGCGCCTACTCTGCCTCCCGAAAAGATTGCGAAATAATGGCCTTTGAAAATTCACCGTCCAATTTGAAGAAACATATCTAGGTAAGTTACAAATATAATACACAAATGGCACACCAGCTTGAGCTATCCATAAGCGCTAGCTAACTAGCTAACTAGCTAGCTAGCTAACCATGCTGCGGTGTACATTCCTGTCCTTGTACTGCTGCTACAGCCAAAGGAATTGTGAGTGTCCTTTAGGCTAAATGTTTGAAATAATATAAACCAATATGCTATTCAAACTTTTGACTGCTTTCTTTAATAACTACATAACACAATACTTTACTTTCAGTACTTGATAAGTCAATTTTAAAATAAACTACTTGCAATGCTTAGGTACAAAAAAATGGTGCTTAAAGAGCACTTCAACTTCTACTCAAGTCCTTTTTGTTAGAGCACTTGTACTTTTTACTCAAGTCTGGGTCTCTAGTACTTTATACATGTCTGGCTCTGGGGCTAGTCTGGTTCAACGGAAATACTTTTCCAGGCTTTGCCCTCTCACCTTCCGCTCTCCTTGTGTTGCCGTTGTCGAATTTCCTTTTGCTTCGAGCTAGCAAGCTACACGCTGAAAATGGCAAAATTGAGATCGTCAACTCTGCATATTCTTCTCTTGGATAAGGTATCTCAACATCTAAGACGGGTTTAAACGTTTTTTAAGATGTCCACGTATAACAGTTTAATCCAATTTAAAAAAAAACAATATATTTCAGCATTACTGTAGTGTGAATGCTGTTGAAGTAGAGATGGTTATGGCAGGTAAAGAGTAGCCTGCTATGCTACTTGATTATAAAGTGTGTGTGTGTGTGTGTGTGTGTGTGTGTGTGTGTGTGTCCGTCCGTCCGTCCGTCCGTCCATCCACAGGTTCATACAACCCCTTTAATAGAACAAATTGCAGGCTACACCATCCATCCTGCCAAATTCCTGCCATAGATCCCACTATAACACACACACACACACACACACACACTCCGGCTCTTGTGTTGTTGGTATGGTAACCACAGAGAAGTGTCCAAGCCCTCCAAATTCCTGGTTCTTCTCTCTTTTTTTCTGTCCTTGGGACTCAAAATAAAAAATTAATAAAAAATGTTATATATATATATATATATGTTCTATTTTGAAAGATGCCGAGCCTTTTTTATTTTTCATCCTGTAGACCGACGAGTGAGCTAAGTGGACACGCACGCACCTCAAATACCAAGTGTTACTTGAAAATGTAAAGCTGTTGAGTACATACAAGTTAGAACAATTATATAAAGGTGAACTAAAACCATAAACCACCAAACCATACACCATTCATCATCGCCACCACCTTGAAACTGAAACACAACTTGGTTAGAATGACCGTAGGTTACGGTTGTTTTACAGGTCGTTAGTTTAGTTCAGTTTAGACACCAAAACGACTAGTTAGTCACTTAGCGTCTTTTTTGACAAGAAAAGGTTGACTAGTGCGCTTTTGTAGTAAAAAAACAAAAAACAAAAAAACAAGAAGCTGGCAGAGTTTTGGTTCCAAAAAGCAGCCAAGAGCGTCTTTTGTTGCTATAACAACAGCTACTGCAGTATCCTATAGTGCTACATGGAGCGGTGCTAACGTTAGATAAAACAAAGTGGTGGAGTGAGCTAGAGAATGAACAGAGAGAGAGAGAGGTGCTAACGTTAGATAAAACAAAGTGGTGAAGCGAGCTAGAGAATTAACAGAGAGAGAGAGAGAGAGAGAGAGAGAGAGAGAGAGAAGAGAGAGAGAGTGCTAACGTTAGATAAAACAAAGTAGTGGAGTGAGCTAGAGAAAGAACAGAGAGAGAGAGAGGTGCTAACGTTACATAAAACAAAGTGAGTTCCCTGTACAGGGAGCACCGGGCCATATCATATAACTCGCTGTGATCCAACTCCATTTTTTCGAGAAAAAAAACGACAGGTCTGGCTACTCCACTTGTCATTGGTCGGCTGTCCAAAACGTGCTTGACGTAGGCAATTTTTTTCAGAAAAGTTGAACTTTTTTCAACTTCTAAAAGACGCCCTGAGCTGCAGAAAGTCGGCGGTGGCGTTTAAAAAAGTGCTCAGGACCTTTTTGAAAACACGGTTTACTCCACAGGGTTAATGTAAACAGACGCTGGCAGCATTAAAAAAGACGCAAAGTGTGAACATAGCCTAAGATTAGAAAAAAGATTGCTGTTTAGGTTAAAACACCGGTTTCCTGGGTAAGAGCCTTGTGTTTTCTCCTCAACTTCTACAGAGACACAAACTCCGCTGAGGAGTAATAAATATGCTTATTATATGTATATGGAAACATGTTTGTATTGCAAGAGAGTATGTGTTGAGAGATTTTTGTTGTCTTTTCTGTATTTTATGTTTGTTTGTTTTTTTCTCTGTATTTGGTGTTGCCTTATTTGTATTATGTGTTGTCTTTGTGACGCTGCAGAACGGACAGAGTCCAAAACAAATTTCACTTCAGGGTCAATAAAGTATATCTTATCTTATCTTAGCTCCCCGGCTTGAAAGCCCTGTGATTTTGCCATGGATACACCCTGATCTCCTCCTTATGCAGATCTTCGCGCTCTTATACAGCGGCAGTAAAAGTGGTGCTTACGGTAAAAAATACGTGGCATGCATACAAATAACAGTGCATCACTTTTCGTAGCTATACGTACGAATGGTTCGTGAGAACAGCCTGGATTACATCACACACACAGAGTTTGACTTCATTCTCTGCTCAGGACGCCTTTAGTCCATTTTATTTTACATAGCATAACATTTATTTACTGCTATAGTAATTAGGGATGCACCATATCCAGATTTTTGGGGTTTGGCCGAATACCGAATCCACTGGTTAAGATTCTGCCGAATCCGAATCCGAAACCGTACACCGAAAACCACCTGCACCCATCTGTGCGCCCAAGGTCTTACAGGGAGGTGTGTTCATGTGCATTCTGGGCGTGCTGGTCTTACAGGGAGGTGTGTTCAGGTGCATTCTGGGCGTGCTGGTCTTACAGGGAGGTGTGTTCAGGTGCATTCTGGGCTTGCTGGTCTTACAGGGAGGTGTGTTCAGGTGCATTCTGGGCGTGCTGGTCTTACAGGGAGGTGTGTCGGGTACATTCTAGGAGTATTGCTATCTTGCAGCAGCAGGAAGTGATCGCACCATTGACCAACAAAAACCTGGTCTAAAGTCAGTAACGCAGCATTTCATTGTTATTTTAACAGAGCATTAGTAAAATGCTCCTAGGCTCGTGCACAGCGTGCGCACACAGGTCCAAACGCGCCTGGCTTTTAAAGGTAATGGGAGATGATCTCTGATTGGCGTTGTGTATAATTGAAGACTTCACACTTGCTTCTCAATCTTGTCGGATTTATTCTGGTAAACAAAGAATTATATCCTGGTCAGCCACGTAGGACACAGCGTACACACCCAGTCATTCACGGGCACACTCCTCGTGCACTGGCCCTTTCTTTTTTAAATCATGTACAATGGCGTATATAATATCACAACACGACATTAAATTGAACAAATATGTGAACAAAACAATACAATATGTACCTGGTAAACAAAGAATTATATCCTGGTCAGCCACGTAGGACACAGCGTACACACCCAGTCATTCTAATTACAGATGGACAAAAGCAAATTAGCGACCTAGCATGCTACGCTAATTAGCCGGCTAAGCTAACTAGCATGACCTCAGCACTTTCTGTACATTGCCCGAGAGAAGTATTTCATACAGTACTTTAGGTATACATAGCCGTCGCTACATTCTACTGAAGTATTTATGCATCATCATATCAAAATGGTGTGTAAATGAAATATTATTAAAAGAAACAATTAAAATGTGCTTATGACTGGGTGCAATCCAACCTACCACGGGCACACTCCTCGTGCACTGGCACTGCTAAATCACGTACCAGGGCATATATCTACAGAGGAGACGCCCACTGACCAACCACAATACAGAATGCCAAGAAAACCTCTTGGTATTGGATGATTAAACCCTGGCAAGTGGAATCACTAAATAACTCTGTTACACATGTTACGCCCAAAACACACCTACCACCTAACCACCTTTTTTCTGCCTTCAAACTAGCAAAAGTGGATTTGGACACGCCCTAAACGCACCTGCGCCAGGCGCTACACGCCGTTAAAATAGACCGTTAAAATAGACCCTAGGTCTTTACTGTCACTTGAACGTAAACGTTGTTTTGGAGCATTTGCTGAAACGACTGATGCTGTTATTTTCTTCCCCCAACATGAGCCAATCACAGCAGGGGACCCTGAAGCCTTTGACCACTTTGTCCTGCGTAAGGATGCTCCACTCTCAAAGAACACAACATCAGTTCCGCAGTGAAGGAGAATGTTTAAACACCCGTTGTAACTGTGGGAGGTTTCTCTAAAGGTTGGCGTTTTTACACTTCATGAATCACACATCGATCTGTTTTGTGTGGAACCTTTCTTAACCTTGTAAACTGTTTATCTTTTTCAAGCTGTTTCTTTTCACTTCAGAGAGCACAACCGTTTACAGGCAGCAATTTGCAGCCATTCAGTGAATAACATAAAAAAAAGTGCAGCTACAGTGACTCACAAGGTTGTGCAACAGTGGTGCTCTAGAACTCTTTCAGTCACTTGTCATTTCCTCTCTCTTTTTCCTGTTTCCACTCTCCTCCTCTACTCTCCTCCTGTCTTTACTGCTATGCTGCAATACTGCGTGTGATAACTGGAATATGAACAGAAAGATGAGGAACGATGCATCAATGTGAGACAGAGCAAAAGAGAGAGGCAGAAAGTGAAGGAAAAAAACAGGGAAAGGACACACTGGTTGACTCTGAACAACTGCTCATCATCCATAATTTATAACTTTATGAGAAAGAATAATGAAATACCTGAAATGTTGCTACATCTGAGAGGTTTCCCCTGAACGGTGCACAAAAAAATCCTCTCGAAATACAGAACTGTTCTGTTTCTTTCTGGAACCTTTTCATTATTTCCTGGGATGTCTTTAAAGTTATTGAAATGACATATCACAACTTTTAACATCAGAATCGTACTACAAATACCTTATAATACCAAGATATCCAAAATGAAATACTTCGGACCGTTCTGATGAACCATTCGTACAGCTAAAGTAATGCACTGTAATGTAGTTTTTATTACTGTATGAACCACAATGAATAAACCATAAAGATCCACGTAGACAGGAAATCAAGCAGGGGAGCGGAGTTCACGTCCCAGAAGAAGTTAAAGTGCTCATATTATGCTCATTTTCAGGTTCCTAATTGTATTTAGAGGTTGTACCAAAATTTACATGGTGTAATTTTCAAAAAACACCATATTTTTGTTGTACTGCACATTGCTGCAGCTCCTCTTTTTACCCTGTGTGTTGAGCTCTCTGTTTTAGCTACAGAGTGAGGCATCGCGCTTCTGTTCCATCTTTGTTGGGAGTCGCACATTCTCAGTAGCTAGGTAAGGACTACTAGCCAATCAGAAGCGGAGTATGAGGGCATGCCCTGACAGTAGCTAGGTAAGGACTACTAGCCAGTCAGAAGCAGAGTATGACGGCGTGCCATGCTAGCAGCTAGGCGAGCATTATAACGTGTGTTCCAAAGTGACCACGTTTGTCTCTGAAGTAAAGGCTGGACTACAATAGAGCTGTTTGGAGCAGTTGGTGAACAGTGTTTTCTGTTGGAGATGGTATGTCCCTTTGGGCTTTTTCACTTAGTAAACCTATAACATGCACAAAAAAGATATAGAACACAATAAAGGAAAGAAAAGCCAAAAAGCATAATATGAGGACAAGACTTTCACCCAGGTAACGGGTGTTTGTGTCCTGGGAGAACTACTTAAGGGGGACCGGTGTTTTAACCCAAACCACAACTTTTTTTCTAATCCTAAAGCTTTAGTACATAACTTTTTTGTATTAATCAATGTCTGTTACATTCAAGCTGTTGTCAAACGAGTTGCTACAAAGATAATTAAGACTATCAGCTCCACACAACTCTCTCTGGATTTCTCAGTATGATTATGTTCAGAAGATTGGCATCTGGTGACTTTCTCGCACATAACCTGAAGTGAAGATAATGACCTTTTCTGAAGAGTCCGTCATCATTTTGTAATCCTCCGTGTCCTCCTTGGCTACTAGCAACTGTGGGGAGGAGGGGTGGTGCGTGGCGCGTGATCATGGAAGGCTTGTATCATGTGGACGAGCTGACAGTGTTGTTGTCATTATTTAGAATTCCTCATGGGGGAGACAGAAACTACGCACTATAGCTTTAACTAGTCGTCAACACATGACTGTCAACTTTTGTCAGCTAAACTCAACTGTAACGGCCGCTGAAATTACTGTCACCTCGTGGTGCTCTGTACCCGGCTCACAGTCACCTTTCCTTGGCTAAATTTAACTGTAAACACCGCTTAACTTTCAGGTGACCGACCGGCAGTCACCGTAAATTTGTAGGCTATCCAGTGGTGGAATGTAACTACATTTACTCCAGTACTGTAGATACATAACATACATTTACTCCTGTACTGTACTTAAGTGCAAATGTTGAGGTACTTTACTTGAGTCTTTTATTCTCATGCCACTTTCTACTTCTATTCCGCTACATTTCAGAGAGAAATATTGGACTTTTACTCCACTACATTCATCTGTTACAACTTTAGTTACTCTGCTACGTTCATCTGTTCCAGCTTTAGTTACTAGTTACTTTAGTTACTCCGCTACATTCATCTGTTCCAGCTTTAGTTACTAGTTACTTTAGTTACTCCGCTACATTCATCTGTTCCAGCTTTAGTTACTAGTTACTTTAGTTACTCCGCTACATTCATCTGTTCCAGCTTTAGTTACTAGTTACTTTAGTTACTAGTTACTTTACACATTAAGATTCCTGCACACAAAACACATGTAGTTTATGATATCTGATGTTTGATTCTAAAGTAAACTAGCCGACAATATAACGGCTGCAAGTCCAGCTGAGATGATGAGACCATTAAACACACAACTGGTTGGTTCCTTTACTCTTTCTACAATGGGAGGATTCTTCAGCATTGAGTACTTTTACATTTAATACTTTAAGTAAATTTTCCTGATGAAACTTCCAGACTTTTACTTAAGTAACATTTTCAATGCAGGACTTTTACTTTTAACAGAGTATTTTTACATTGTGGTATTAGTACTTTTGCTTGAGTAAAGGATCTTCTTCCACCACTGAGGATATCAAACGAACCCGTTCATAAGAATGTGTTGAATAAGTTTAATCCTGTTATTAACAAGATATCACCACATTTTATCCATTTATAATATTGCTCATCTAACGTGAATGTGTGGATGTTGTAAATGATTGTAGAACTGGAAAAAAAACAAAAAAACATTAGTTTATTTGAAGCATTTTGTTCCAGAAACAGTGTTAAAAAGTCTTTAAAAATATATAAAAATGAAATTGCTGCACGAGTCTAATCTGCCACAAATCACATCCAACCAATTGTTTTTCACAGAACAGTTACACAAGGTTTGTAGAAAATAGTGGTTACACATCACACAAAAATAAACTATCCATCTAGTAATCACTACTATCATCAGTGATGATCATTGATTGTTCCCCAAGACACTATTTTATTTGTTAGTCCAACATTACACAGTTTCAACAGTTTCAACTTTTCAGTTTCATCTGAACGATTTGAATGATTTCTAGAGAGAAAAACTACAACCAACTTTACACGACAGAACACATCCCGAAGCTAAATGTGGATAATTAACACAAACTGAAGACAAATAGTAACAGATTGGTTCGTTCCATCTGTTCCCTCCACTGAGGCTTAAAATCAGCAGATGGGGTCAGCCCTGTGTTCCCACAGCCCAATGGTCCGACAGCCCTATGGTCCCACAGCCCTATGGTCCCACAGCCCAATGGTCCCACAGCCCTATGGTCCCACAGCCCTATGTTCCCACAGCCCAATGGTCCCACAGGCCTATGTTCCTTACAGCCCAATGGTCCCACAGCCCAATGGTCCCACAGCCCAATGGTCCCACAGCCGTATGGTCTCACAGCCATATGTTCCCACAGCCCAATGGTCCCACAGGCCTATGTTCCCAAATCTCTTCAATTTTTTCACTGAAAATTAGGCCCTATGTTCCCACAGCCCCATGTTCCCACATTTCTAAGATTTTTCTTAAAATTAGGCCCTATGTTAGGGTTACATTCCATCTGTAGTCCATTGCTACTGGATAATAGGTTGGGTGTAATTGGCTACCAAATTGGGAGAAAGGGGGATACAATCTGATAAAAATTCATGAAAAAAGGAAATGTGGGAAAATAGGGCCTAATTTTGAAAAAACTCATGTGAGAACACAGGGCTGTGGGAACACAGGCACGCTCCAGGCAGATGGGTAGTGGGACAGGAAGGAACATTTATAATGAATTGTGGCTTTTTATTCAGTATTGATTTTTGATTTAATGGTTTTATATAATTCAGATTGCCAGGTATCAATTGTCGCTTCACTATAACGTTGCACATTTGATGCAAGGTGGCTTAATTTGTTAACAAACTGTTTTGTTTTATGACCAAATCTGGACTCCACTTATTTGTTTAAAACCAAACTATCTTTACCAGTGTTGTAATGTTATAAAGTACAAATACTGTGTTACTGTACTCAAGTAGAAATTTCATGTATCTGAACTTTACTTTATTTATATTTCTGGAAACTTTCACTTTTACTCCGATACAGTTCCGATATCAAATGTAAACTTTTACTCCGATACACCTGTGGCTGTATTTGCAAGAAATGTTTTGGTACGTTGGAGTGAAAGATACTTCCTCGCCAAAAATGAAAATTCTGTTTCTGTTTTTCTCTTTGTTGGTGTCAGACTTTGAATTTGATGTTTAAGAAGGTGTGGACACCCTGGCTATAACGCTTTACTATAAAGGAAGCCACAATAAAGTTCATAATCAATTTATTTTCTATAATTAAGTACATTAGAAAATTACTTTTGATACTCGTACAGTAAATATCAGATACTTTTAAGACTTTTACTCAAGTGATATTTTAAAAGGTGACTTTAACGTCTACCAAAGTCATTTTCTGGTAAGATACTTGTACTTTTACACTTTAAGTATTGCTTTCAATTACTTTATACAAGACTGATCTTTTCTAATGAGCTGCCTGGTGTTTCCCGTACAATAACAAAATAAAAATAAAAAACATTTTTTTGAAATTGTGAAATTGTGAACACCATCATGTATCAAAAACCGAGCTCTGCGTTTCCTTTGTAATTTCCAAATCAACCCTCAAAGAACTTGACAAAGAAGGAGCAGACGGAGTGCCATCCCTCGTTGCAGTAACTCTGTGCCGGCGCCATGTCGTTCAGCACTCCTTCTTCGTCCTCAAACCCAGTCCTCTCCTCCCTCTTCTTCTTCTCCTCCTCGTCCTCTTCCTCCTTCTTCTTCCTCCCCTCGGGCTTCCCTGCGTCGGACCCCTTACTGGCTGCTGGTCCTCTCTTCTTGCCTCCTTCCTTCCCGCCCTTCCTCTCCTCCTCTCCGCTGCGTTGGGCGAGCTTCATGTTGGCCTCGGCCGGAGCCTTCTTGCAGGTTTTAGCCTTCAGGACTTTCTCTCCTTCGCAGGCGTTCTGCCTCTTCTTCAGCTTCCCCACCAGCTGCTTCCAGTACTGGCTGGACTTCACCCCGTAGGCCGGGCACATGTCGGGTTTACCGGCATAACGACACCAATACCTGGAGGGGAAGCAGAAACAGAACTAGAAGGTCACTAGAAGGTAGACACTAAATTGCAAAATTGCATTTTGTGTCTATTATCTGTACGTTTATCTGGACCCGTACCTGCCTATTTCCCCCATAAAACCACTGGTCACCTTTGGTGTGAGAGGCCATCATTTGTCAGACGTAATTAAGTTTTACCAACAATGACTGTCCCTTAAAAATCAAACAATAAGAACCCTTAAACATCACACTGTGTGCCCTGGTCACAACTCAGCTATTTTTTTCAGAATCATAAATATGTAACAAATGTTTCCCATTAGGCAGTTGTCCAAAATTAAACTCATCAGCACAGGAATGATTTGAATATTAAGCCTTGGTTCTGAGTGTCCTCACTAAGTGAACCCCTGAATTATGTCAATGAGAGAAAACGGCTTAGCCTTGGTCAGATTTATAGGTGACATGGATTTATGGGCACTAAAGGTGAATTAGGTTAATGTGCTATCGTTCGTTGGTGAGGAGTTGCACTCTGCAACCTTCCGAGAGTCTCTTTCTCTTTTCTCTTGGAAATGGACTGTTAACTGGCCGACAGTCTTTCTATTTCTGTTTGTATGCAAGGGGCTGGTAAAATAAGATGTTTGTCTTCATCCAGCTCCTTTCCGATCATGGATATGTGATGTAATGTAGCAAATAATTAATGGTTGGATTATAAAATGTGTCTGTTTCATCGATGTTCATCTTGTCTTTCCAACATTCCACTTGACCCTAAGATGATTTTTCTGCACCTGTATCCAACAAATCGGAATGTGAAACCCCAAGAAAATACCGTAAATGTATTGATTTTGCTATACTACTGGCCAAAAGATCTCTGTGGTCAAAAGTGCTGCATTTGTCAGACGCATGGGCGTAGATTTCTCTCTTTCTCTGTGAAATGAAGCTGCCTTCTAGAGCGGTCGGAAATGTCGAGATTAATAAACGACCTGACGGAAAACCATAAATGCTTTTGTTGTTGAGATGTAGATGATTTCTAAAAATGTGCTATCGTCATTTGGCGAGACGTTGCAGTCAGTGGCCCTCCCTGAATCAATAAAGGTTATAAATATGTAAAAAGGACTATAGCTCTCATCTGGAAGAAAATGGATGCACCTGCATCCTACAATTGGTGCATGGATCCAGTTTATTGCGCAATGTATGTCCACGGAGAGAGTTTAGAGCCATTTGACCGTGTTTTGTAAAAGAAGAAGACATAGGGGAGCTGTTACTGTGAAGGCTGATTTATGGTTTTGGAGGGGCTCCACGCAGAGCTTTCTCCCTAGCCTGCGTAAGTGGCCTTGTTCGTTGGTGTGTTAGTTGGTGTTGTTGTGTGGGTGGGTGGGGAGTGTGTGGTAGAGCGAGTGAGAGAGTGACGGTGATTATCTTCAGAGTTAGTAATGACTCTAGAGTCATAGTTGGTTCTTTCTGACCTGGAGCAGGAGAAGTTAACCCTCTCCTTGATTTCATGTTGTTTATGGAGAAGGAGAACCAGGAAATGAGTCGGGGGGGAATGCAAAGCTACAAAGCCACGGCCGAGCGGCGTGCAGTTACATTGTTTTTGAGAGGTGCACGTCAGACTACGCCGTAGGGTTGGTATCTCCGTGTCCCTGCGTACGTACCCACGGCGTCGATTTAAAGCAGAAGCATAAATCTGCCTTGACACTGTCATTTAATTTGCTTTTTGTTTTTATACATTACATTTTCATTCATTGTTGTAATACGGCAAAGGTTGAGAGAGAAAATGTGTGCCGAGGTTTCTTCCTAAAAGGGAGTTTTTCCTCGACACTGCTTGCTCATGAGGGAATTACTGTAATTCTTGGGGTTTTGGAATTTATAGAGCGTGGTCTAGACCTACTCTATCTGTAAAGTGTCTCGAGATAACTCTTGTTATGATTTGATACTATAAATAAAATTGAATGTAACTAAAAGACTTTTTCAGATCTAATGATCGTAGTTGGACTTCTTTAGCAAGTTTTTTTCTTTAAGCTTTTTAGATGTTATCTGCTCTAGCTTTTCAAATATTTTAGACACAGATATGGTAATAATGGTCCACAATGATGTGAAAAAGAGACGCAAAACTACCACAAAGGGACACAAACCGACTACAAAGAGACGCCACATGACCACAGAGACCTAAAATAACCCCAAAGAAAACAAAAATGACCAAAAAGAGACCCAACACGACTACAAAGAGATGCACAATTTTACAAAGAGAAACAAAATGTGTTTTAAAAAGTATTTTTTTTAAATTGAAAAACCGAAGGACGCCTAAACCCCTCACCAAATACGCGCACCTAAGTCTTCCACAAAGCTAGGGGGGACACTGTGCCGTTAATGCTTCCCTCACCTCTGCGGCTCTCCCAGTGTCTCGATGCTGCAGTTGACCAGCAGGCTCACCAGGCCTTCGCCAGACGTCTGCCAGGTGCAGCGATGGCCCTCCTTGGTGCTCAGCTCTCCAGAGCCGGGCACCGAGCGGTTCCTGGGCCTCTTGGCCGCCGGCGGCGTTGACGGCGGAGGCTGGCGGGGTTTGTCGGGTTTCCCCTCGCCAGGCTGCCGCTTGGCCTCGGCGAGGACGGGGATGCAGAGGAGGAGGACGAAGACCAAACTGCACGGCAGGAGACTCATGGTGGCTGTGAAGAGACATTTTGGATACAGTAATGAGGAAAATATGAATGTCTGTTCTGAAGTACTTTAATTTGAGATTTGATTTTAAAGGCAATGTTTTAGCCTTGTTTTAGATATGTGGAAAAGAAAAATCCCGTTGAACACTATAGTCTAGTAGCCAACTAGGTGAACCCGGAAATGTTGAGTACACCAAAGGTTTATTGCAGAAATGTGAATTATGGGTGCCCAGTATACATAAATTGCTGGATGCTAATTAGTGTGGGAAGTGCCTTAAACCTGCATTCTATCTGAATTCCAGCAAGGGGAGACATATGCGGTTGCTAAAGGAGTTTGGTTTCTGTAGAAGACTATGAGGAAGTGATCCACTTCTCACTTGATTTATTACCTTTGTCACATGACCGATTCATGTTTCCATGGTGACTATGCAAAATTCTGATCCCATGGAACCAGCATTGTGCTCCACAGTGGCAGAATGAACATATAGAAAATGTGTATTGTATTCAGAAAAATAATTAGTTTCAAATGAAATCAATTGAAACTAATAATGAATGTGAGGTTTTATTTAGCAGAATTACCTTATGTTGTTCTATCCTATCCAATATTTCCTATATTCCTAATCAAATTCCCCCCTGCCCCAATTTAAAAATCCTGGAATCGCCCCTGTTTTTGATGCCTTCCTCATCAGGATCCAAGGGTCAGAATGTCATAGAGTGACACAACACAAGTGTTAGATAGTTTGAAAACGGACAATGGACAAAGAGTGGGGGTGTGAGTCTCTTTCAGCGGCTTATTGAAAGTCAGCCAAGCGTCAGAAAACACTCCCCCAAGAAGAGTCCAGACCGGACACGCAGCTATCAAACGACAAGCAGGGAGGAAGGGAGGGAGTGAGGGAGGAGAGGGATTACTGCTCAACTCTGACTCTTTCATTTATTCACATGGATTTCTCTTTCAGAAAAACTATGGAACAAGTAGTATCAAATGATGCAGAAAACAGGAAAAATACGTTTGTGTTTTGACGTGTATTGTGCGAGACGAGAGATGATCCCCGAGCGGATTCCCACTAAACTTAGTGCTACTACGACAAACCTACGACAAACTGAGACTTTCTTCACTTTCTAAATTATCTTGTAATGTGTGTAATTCATGGCTCAATTCAAACGAGATCCAAACATTATTTGTCTCTCCCCGTTCACTACCCTTAACCCAAAATCCTTGGGTTAAAGGCCTTGCTCAAGGGCACCTCAGTGGTGGTCACTTCCCCCACCCAGATATAATGCTGTCGGTCTGGGCATTGAACCGATGACCTCACGCTCACTTCTCTAACCTTTAGGACACCACTGCTGTGTATATATACCTATAAAATATAATAGAACAGTCAGAGGGGATATTTTTATACTTTTAAATCTTTAACTACATTTCACTGATTTTACATACAGACTTTTACTGTAACAGTATTTTTACTGTGTGGTTTTACTACTTTTTACATCAGTAAGAGACCTGAATACTTCGCTGGAACACGCTGGAACGGATCCTCCATCCGTCATCACTTTCACCCGTCTGATTAGCTGTGTGTGTGTGTGTGTGTGTGTGTGTGTGTGTGTGGCATCAGCAAACATGGGGGGGGGGGGTGGTATGTTTCTATTCTCAGACTGAATGAAAAACAGGAAGTGTGCAGAGCGATCTGAGAGCCTGCGGGCCGCCTCACTCCACCCAAACACTCACAGATTAGTTTTTTTATCCTTTAACAGGAAGACGTTGAACGCTGCAGATGTGTGTGTTCACAGTGTGTAACTAAGTACATTTACTCCAGTACTGTACTTCAGTCCAAATGTTGAGGTACTTGAGTTAGCACCCCTCTCTCTCTGTTCTTTCTCTAGCTCGCTCCACCACTTTGTTTTATCTAACGTTAGCAGCGCTCCACATAACGTTCTGGGATACTGCAGCAGTAGCTGTTGTTATAGCAACAAAAGACGCTCTCGGCGGCTTTTTGGAATTAAAACGCTGCCAGCTTTTTTTCTTCAAAAGCGCCCTAGTCAACTTTTCTTATCAAAAAAGACTAAGTCAATAAATTAAACTGATTCAAGTCGACCTAAATGTTCAGTCTCTGTCTCTATTTTTCAGGTTACTTCACTGCATCTGCATCAGCCATTTGGAGTCTGGTTTAATGAGAGTGAAAGCGTTAATTGGGTTTCCCTGGGTCAGCGTATAAACACTGAACAGGTTGCTACCATGTACCTTCAGTTGGTTAACAATGCGATACCGTCGGAACATCATAACAGGTCGTGTGCTGCCGTAATTAATTCTGTTAATGTTTGTGTTTGTGAATTAATGAGGTGGGAAATTAAATCAAAAGGACATTGTGTTCCAGAGCTCCGTGGTGTTTTTCTTTCACTCCCTGAACAAATGAAAAGGCTTCACAATCAGGCACAATTATGTTATTACTTTATCTACACTTCCTGTCAATCAAAATAAAAAAGTTTTCTGCCTATTCTGCTAAACTCACCGGGAAACTGACCCTGACATTTAATGCTTTTGTTAAGTCTGTAGTAGATGTACCAAGCCATCTATTAGTGCTTGAGTTCCAACCCGTTCTCATTCAGAATTCGTAAAATACGGACGTTTGGGCAGTAGCTGTCAGCGTCAGATACAACGCAAAAATTCCCCTTCAGCTTGTGTGTAGAACTCACCTGGTAGAGAAGTAGCTACACAGCGTTTGAAGATGATGTAGCACTAAGAGCTACTACGGTAGCAAGTAATATCAAAGCCCGAAAATCTGCATAGGGAGGCTGGTTGGGTTGGTGGACGGGTCAATCAACACAGGACTTTCACCCAGGAGAACGAGAATCGTGTCCCACGTGTCACGTTTCCTAAATCCAACCGTGCCGTTATTCTTTTCCTAAACCCAACTGTCCCATTCTTCCGGCGTGTCATGGAAACGTAAGCCTACCCACAACCTTTTCCTTAACCTAACTGTGTCAAAAGTGACGCCAATAGTCCAGACCAAGAGCGTTAAGATAAAGCGCGTTTAGATCTGACCCTAAAGGAGACTTTTAGCGTCAATAACAGCACCAAAGGCACCTGACCAAGCGTGCGTATTTTACGCGATGGGAGTGAGAATGTGTTGTGAGTTCCCACTGTGCTGGTGGATGGTGAGTTATTGTGAAATATACCAATGCCACAAGGGATGCTCAATTCTGATTGGCTGAAGGGTGTGCATTCTGTAACAGCAGCAGCCTTTAATGGCGTGTTCCCACCAAGGTGGAATAAAACATTTGCCTTGCGCCATTCGCCTGAGTTTGATCGCGGGATCATTTTTGAATAATTTGTGTTTATTCACGTCACTCGCGTACACACCGGCGTAGAGATGTAGGCACCAAGAATGTTTCTTTCCGTCATCATAAGGCCAACATAGCCACTGTTGCTGCTTTGTACCTGGTGTGGAAGTCACAGATATGTCGGAAAATGAAATAGAGTCATTTCTGGATTAACAATATCCCCTGGCGGAGAAAAGGAAGCCGAAATAACAACATCATGATGCGATTCGTAAAAAGTCTGAATTCAAACTTCATCAGGTCATCAGGTCAACTTTTAAAACTGGATGGTTTGGATCAATCAGGGCTCTGCCAACTTTGGAGATGCTCCATAAACACAGCAACATACACAGAATGTTCAGAACTTAACAGGTAGTCAAACTTCCCCGCTTTCTTTTCCCAAAGAAAACTGCTTTTTCGCCCATTCCTTGTCTAATCAGTGAAGTGCTACAGCACTCCGGGTGCTACAGACAGCTACGGTAATCGTCTCCTCTATTTCTGCTTAAACAACGTCAGGACATCAGCAGAATCTAAACGCTGATTGGCTCTTGCAGCACATACGTGCAAATTTCTCGCTGGAGTTCAAATATTTTAACTCGCAAATTGGCAGTGCGAATGAGGCAAATTTCGCATCCTAGCCTCATTCGCGCCGCGTGCCGCGACTTTGCGTCTAGTCGCGTCTTGGCATTGACTTTGTACGGAATCGCGCCGCAGAATTTGCGTGAAATGTGCTTGGTGGGAACACGCCGTTAGTCTGTCATTGTCGACACAGGATGTGTTCAGGCACAGCACTGCATGGACGCATTCTCAGGAACGTGTTGGTTTGATATTGTATGAATGCACAACCATTTGTATGTTATCACACGAAACTAAGGCGACCGCATGCCGGCGACATACAGACAGGTCACATGACAGGTGGGTTTAGCAGTCTTTACAGTTGAATTTAGCCGACAACAACTGACTGTCAGCTGGGTACAGAATAGTCTATATCCACGACGTTCCACTTCCGAGATTGCTCCGGTGCCACGATGTTTCCTTCCACTTTCTTTGTGTTGGCGTTCTAACCTCCGGTGGATTTGTGAGGACTATGGTTAACTGCTCCTCAGATCTCTGCAGGGTAAATCCAGACAGCTAGCTAGACTATCTGTCCAATCTGAGTTTTCTGTTGCACGACTATCAACTTTTGAACGTACACGTGTTCCACCAAAACAAGTTTCTTCCTGAGGCTATTTTGCACAGGCACCGTGGCACCATCTGGCGCTTAGCCCCACCTAAGACAATTGTGATTGGTTTAAAGAAATGCCAATAAACCAGAGCACGTTTTTCTCCCATCCCGGAATGCTGGGTGGACTAGCCGGTCCCTGGCCACTCCCCATTGACAAGCGTTAACTTCCTTGAAGGCGGGTACTCTGTTGAAGTTTAAAACTATTGGATCTGCCCAGAGCCACTCTGGATCTGCCATAACCAATCGCTAACGTTTGGTTGTAATGTCGGCTTAGCATCGCTAGCGTTAGCCTTAGCTAACTCCTTCACCACTAACGGAGCGAGCTGGAAAATCTAACTGTTCCCGAACCCCGTGGGGAGGAGGGCCACAACATCATGGCCACCAACAAAACTCAGCAAAGATTGGTCTTGCTCGGGCTCTAACTTCTGGATATTCGGCAGCGTTGCCACAACGGACCGAATAGCTTTCGCTCGCATCTTTCTCCGCCGCCATTACGGAACTCACCGAAGGTTACCGAACCTCAACGTCATCGCTCTCAGCCACTCCCTCCATTTGCTGATTGGACCGCCAAATATTTGGTCGGGGAAAACCCACGAATATACCGCAAACCCAGTTGGAGTACTGAAGGAAGATGAAAATTGAGCAGAAGTACGTAGGAGGGCTATCACTGTGGAGGAAGGTCTGGCAAACCTGAGGTTAAGGTTGTGATAGCAGCAATTACAGTTAAGTTTAGCCGAGAACAGAGAAGCTCAGATTACACCAACATATTCATAAGGAGGGGTCGTATGATATTGCCAAAAACTTATACACAACAGTTCGTATATCTTTGTCATGGGACAAAGATAAGCCGAGGAGAATTGACTGTGAGCCGGGTACAGAGCACCATGAGGGGATGGTTTTAGCGGCCGTTGCGATGCATTTAGCCAACAAAATGTAAAATTAAGTTTAGACACCAAAATACTAGTTAGGATTATAAAAAAAGATTGTGGCTTGGGTTAAAGTCTTGAGTTTTCTCCTTAACTTCTTCCGGGACATGAACTTCATCCCCCCCGACCTTCTTCCTACGCGAATCTTCGCACTTTTATACAGCAGCAGTGATTGCGGTGCGTATGGTTATAAATATGTGGAATCATAGGCGTAATTTACTGGGGGGATGGGGGTGCAACCCCCCCCTAAAAACCTATTTTAATTTCCTTTACGTAAATAAAGACATTTGCACCACAAATTGATGCAGAAAAGTCACACATTGTTGCAGGAAAATTCACCAGAATGCAGGAAATGAAGTGTTTCACGTTTAAAATTTCAATTTTGTTTAACAGTGCTTCACCTTTTGTAGCGATAGATACGAATGGTTCATGAGAAACAGCCTGAAAGATGATAAACCACAGTGGCCTGTGCGGTTGTAAAACATAACGCACAGAAAGCGAGAAAGCATTGGGCTTTGTCCTTCCATAACGGCTCATTGTGCATCCAAGTCACAGAGGGATCAATGTCACTCAACATTTTATTTCATTTTACAGTCTTGCCGAGTACAAATAGATTTTTTTTTGTTGTATAGTTAAAGTACGTGTTTTTTTGTCGTGTGAAAAATGTAATTTTGTGTCTGAGTCTGAAGTGATCTGCCGTTCAATAACAAATATCTCCTGTTTTTGAAGAGGTCTGGGATGATTGTCAAGATTCACAGTTAGTCCGATGCAACTGAAAAAAAAAATATTGAGTTTGGATAAATTAATTCACAAAACTAAAAACATGTTTTCGCATTTCCCAAAGTGAATTATCGTGCGATAACATTGAGAAACGACAAAAAGCTGCAACTTTTAAAAGAGGAAATGAAGTTCACTCCTGATTTCTGCATCTATGCTTACTTTGAGTTGTTTACAAAGCTTTGCTATATACTCAACGTTGTGTATATATTCATGTGTAGTATAGTGCCAATTTTTCCCTCTCAAATTTGGTAAATTTGTATTCTTTGTTTCCTACTTTCACAAGTCCATGTCCTCCATGTTCATCTTGGAATAAGAATAAAAAGCAAACAAAGAGATAAAACATTTCATTTTAACAGGGAGATGAAAAACCAAGGCACGAAAACAAAATCTAAAATAATCCCCCCCCGACCCCCTCTCCCCCCCTCCCAGTCTATGCACTCCTCCAAATACACCCCTCATCAATAAGTCATGATAAAAAAAATCTTTCTTTGTTGTCTCTCGCTCTCTAATATTTGAGTCTGACAGTTTTAAGAAGAAGGTGAAATTGCCGAGCAGTTCAGTGTTCAGAGTTTAGTTGTTCTAGTGTGAGCAGAGGCCCGGTGTTCTTACCATGTGATGCTCCACGGCTCGGAGTCGCTGTGGGAATGTGGGGACAACCGGATAAAAGAGGGGAGAAGACGAGGATAAAGGAGGAGGAGGAGGAGGAGGAAGAGGAGGAGGGAGGGGGTTCGGGGAATTAGGAGGACTATACGAAGAACTGCCCACCAAAAAACCAAGAACCCCTCCCACATTCAGGCCTGCTAACAAAACCCTGTGTGTGTGTGTGTGTGTGTGTGTGTGTGTGTGTGTGTGTGTGTGGCTTTGTGCAAGTGCGCACTCAAGGTTTGTTATTATACGATGAACGTGAAGTTGTAAAGGAAGAATTGAAACCAAAAATAATAATACAAAATTTACCAAATTTGAGTGGAAAATATGGGCACTATTAAATATGACGTTAAGTATATAGAAAGCTCACAGTAAGCAGCTGCGGAAATCAGGAGTGCACTAATTTTCCTCTTTTTAAAGATGCAGCAGACCTCTTCAAAATTGAACGAAATGATTGATTGTCATTGAACATAAGAATCACGTCAGGCTCGGACACAAAATTACATGTTATAAACAATTAAAAGTGTGTGTGTGTGTGTGTGTGTGTGTGTGTGTGTGTGTGTGTGTGTGTGTGTGTGTGACGACACCTCGAGGTTTTTGGATGCTTCAGGGTCCTCTAGCCTCTATAAGCAAGTATTTACAGGTCAAAACCCTTTCTTTCCTTTTTTTTTTAAATTTGTGTGAATGCTAAAAGCTGAAAAGCTAAACACTACTGGCTTGAATGCAGAAGAACAATGTTTTAGGAAAAGTGGAAATGGTTTTTAATTATTTGGAATTTGATTGTAAAGAGAAGAAGAAAAAAGAAACAGTGAAAACACTTCTACAAGTTCAGGTTAAAACTGGGTTGAATTTAATGTAAAGGTTTTAGACAGCCACTCGAGCAAGCAGCTCTGAACTGTAGAATATGTAAATACGTAGAAGCAGTGAAGAAAAAGAAGCCGACTGCTCCTCCTGAATGTGAATGTGACGTGAGCTCCCGCAGAGCCGGTGGCCTTCACTGCACAAACCTGCAGCCCATTTACAATGACCGATAAACAAAGAGAATTATAAATCAAAATCTGATGAGCTTCTCATTTGCATGTATCCCCAAAATAATCCATAATGCATGTCCCGTCGCACGAAAGAACATTGAAAGTCACTTTTTCTCCTTTTCTATTGGCCCAAGTCTCTCTCTCTCTCTCTTTCTCTCTCTCTCTCTCTCTCTCTCTCTCTCTCTCTCTCTCTCTGTCACTGCATTCATACCAGTAAGTAACTCGGCCCTCAGCGAGATGAATGAGGAGAATCTTCTCTCTCCTCCAAGACAAAGAGTCGTGCGGGAATCTGGGTCACAGCTTAACCCCCCGCAGACACCCTGCCATCACCGCCCAGCTCCTTTCGCATTCAGCCTATGGGTGGCTGGAGATCCGAGGACGGCCCTTTCCCTCGCACACGCTGCCAAAAATCAGCTTGGCGAGAGACGGATGTTCTGAAAAACAAGCACGACGACGGTAAACATGTTGTTCCGCCCAGTCTGGGCCAATCAGGAACAAATATGTCACCTTGTTTTCAGCTGGAAATGCACTTTGCTCTCGAGTCGAGCAGCAACAATCTGAAAGGCAAAATGGTAGCGCTAAGAAGCGCCATTTACTCAAGTTTTGCCAGAGGCAAGTCAGCGGTGTCAGGGTTTGACTCATGGAGGAGAGAATAAACGATGAGTGGAACTGAGATGTTTCTCATCCACTCTCAATTTGATACATTTTTTTGTTGGGTTTGTTCTAGCACCGGATCATTTTTTCTTCTTCTTTTCCAACAAGTTTTTATTTCACATTTACTTGTTTTTAGGGTTGCAACCAACGATTATTTTCATAGTCGATTAATCTGTCGATTATTTTATGGATGAATGGATTAGTTGTTTGGTTTAGAAAAAGTCACAAAATGGTGAAAAATGTGGATCAGTGTTCCCCGAAGCCCAAGATGAAATCCTCAAATGTTTAATTTTGTCCACAACTCAAAGATATTCAGTTTACTGTCACAGAGGAGAGAAGACACTAGAACATATTCCCATTAAACATGGTGACATCAGAGTTTTTGCTTTTTCACTAAAAATGACTCAAACCGATTAAACAATCATCAAATTAGTTACCGTTAAATTTAAAAGTTGACAACTAATCCATTAATCTTTGTAGCTTTCACACAGTTGAAGAATAGAACCCACATCCTTTATTTCCTCACATCCTTTTACTTAAAGCTGCATTCATTGTTGTCAGGCCACCAGGGGGCAGAATAACTCCCAAACAAGTTGACATACACGTAGTATGACAATCACAATATTTACTCTCATTTCACTCTCATCTCCACCAACTCCATTTGGTCTCCACCAACTCCACCAATCACAATATTTACTCTCATTTGGTCTCCACCAACTCCACCAAATATCTGGCTCTTTAGCTGCTAGAGTTTCCACTTTGTTCCAGTTTTGCAAACCTGTAACTGCCCGACACCGACAAAGGTCAATACTGGAACCAACCAGGCCCCCAGGAAGTGCTCCGCTTTGCTTTGAAGCAAATTGAAGGTCTCCTGGCCTATCATGTGATGCCCTCTGGCCCAAAAACGCTCTCTCCATAGACTAACGTGGTGAAAGAGACGTCACAACCCCGAGGAAATGACTCCTTTCAATGTCAAAATTGTATCCATTCCGTCCATTTGGAATGTCTAGACGAGCCGCACAATTAAACCATTATCCACGACGTTCCACTTCCCGGATTGCTCCGTTGCCGCCAGAAATTCCGCCGACGCATGTCTTTTCAGCCGGATGTCCGTTTCCTTCCTCTTTCTTTGTGTCGGCGTTCTAACCTCCGGTGGATTTGTGAGGACTATGGTTAACTGCTCCTCAGATATCTGCAGGGTAAATCCAGACAGCTAGCTAGACTATCTGTCCAATCTGAGTTTTCTGTTGCACGACTAAAACTACTTTTTAAAAATACAACGTACACATGTTCCACCAAAACAAGTTCCTTCCCGAGGCTATTTTGCAGCGGCACCGTGGCTCCGTCCGGCATTTAGCGCCGCCCATGACGTTTGTGATTGGTTGAAAGAAATGGCAATAAACCAGAGTTTTTCTCCCATCCTGGAAAGCTTTGTGGACTCGCCAGACCTTCCTCAGACCAGAGGTTTCTTTTCCAATCGTTACTACCATCTCTTACTTTGCTTTTGACTTTTTCTGTCTTGTATTAAAATGCACATTTAAATCTCTGTTTGATTAAAAATGTATAGCACAGAAAACAGCTAATCTCAACATAGGCCTAACTCAAAGTAGGCCCCCATGACAATGCCAATTGTTTGCCAACCTTCCTTTGTGATTGGTTGAAAGAAAGGGCAATAAACAAGAGTTTTTCTCCCATCCTAGAAAGCTTTGTGGACTCGCCAGACCTTCCTCCGCAGCGCTGTGGAGGAAGGTCTAGCAGAACTCTAAACTGGAAGTTGCCGGTCTCTAGTGCACCTGCTAGTGTAGATCATCTGAGTAATATTTGGTTCTACGAAGGCTTCATCCGCCACTGAGCAACTCTCATAGGACATGCTGTATCCAGGTTCTATACATGCACGGAACCAACCCATTACCCACAATTATGTGCAAGTCCATTCTGGACCGGACCCACCCCTTTTAAGACCTGCAAACCTGAAATCAAATACATGGGCCCAAAGATGGCTGCGCACATTCCAGACATCTATTCATATAGATGCATAACAGCTGTGGAAAGTCTATAAATAAATACATAAGTGATACAAAACAACAAAGCAATATGTGTCAATAGATGATCCACCTGATGAGACCAAATGGCATGTCACCAACAATTGGCATTGTCACACTCCAACTTCTCCAAAATATTTAAACAAAAGCCTACTTTGAGTTAGGCCTATGTGGAGATTAGCTGTTTTTTGTGCTATACATTTTTAATCAAACAGAGATTGAAATGTGCATTTTAATACAAGACAGAAAAAGTCAAAAGCACAGTAAGAGATGGTAGTAACCTCTGGTATGATCTACAGTAAGTATGAGAAAGTGTAAGTGTGACATACGGATTGTCTTTTTGGTGTGTGTGTGCTGCTACATGTGCCTCTGGTGTACGCGTCTTGTCAGAGAAGTTCACAAGTCATTTTTTGGAAGTCCAAGTCGAGTCTCAAGTCTTTGAGGGCCAAGTCCAAGTCTCAAGTCTCAAGTCTCTGGCCATCTAAATATACAATTAGCCTGTTCCTAGCATTAGCACAACACTTTGCGATGGTTAGCTTGTTACCTGTGATGATATATGCTAAATGTAACGTCTCTTTCACATTAGCCAGTGACTGACCTATCTGGGTGCGTTTTGGAGATGCCTGATGAAGTTCAACGTTGTTGGCCTGGCATCATTTATCTTGGTGCCACACACACCTTGCATGTAGAACATTATTCTACATATGTTGCATCCTCCAATCCCTTTTGTGCCTTGGTTTGATTCTTTAAATGGAGGCCTCCTCCCTCTCTTTCCCAGGTTGGTGATTGCTGAGAGAGCACACACCTGTGTTGCGCTCCCTGGATAAAGGAGAGGGAACACGCCCCACCACCACTTTGGCCTTCCAGAGTCCATGTTGTGCTGGCTGGCAGCAGACATTGCTCTCCGGAGCATGTGTCAGTAATTTTGCTCCTTTTTTTCTGTTTCATCGTAGATTGGCCTCTGCCTGAAAACGTGGCGAGCTCGCCTTTGTTTGGCGTTGTCCTCCGCTGCCGTGGAGCAGCGTTGCACGTTACTGTTGGTTTTGCTAATAAATTGAACTGATCATTTTGTTACAAGCGCCCCCCATCCTTCCTTCAGTTATTTTTACATCAATGGCTACTCTGTGATTTTACAGGGTCGTAACACTGAGTGTGAGTGGCCGTGTGTCCTTGTGTGTTTTGTATGTCCCAATTCATTGGAGAAGAGGTATGCAGCTGTTGCCTCCTGTTGGTGGTTTCTAGAAACAAACTCAATCAAGAGAGAAAGCACTGCATAATAGAGGAAAAGTCTGATGTGCAAAACCGAAATGAGATGATGGAAAAAATATGCCAAAGAATTACATCTGTACTTCCAGAGAGACATATGATCACCTGTTCTATGTTAAAATCTACTGCGGATTTCATCTTTGCACGCTTCTACACATCTGTCCTTGCCAGCAAGCACGTGCAACACCATGTCTTCATATATATAACGTTAAATATACACATACAGTCTAAGTCTGTAATCCCTGAATGGAAATTCAAACTAAAATGAGTAAATGTATATATAGATTCAGTATTTTTATCATTATTATTCCTTTTTAACCCTTGTGTTGTCCTCGGGTCAAATTTTTTATATCAGAAATATCTTTCAACCAAATTGCCCGAAAATAACATAGAAGCATGGATGTACATTGTATGGAACCTATACATCGTTTTAGAGAATTAATGCTTATTTCCATAACATTTTGGGTGTTTTATTCAATTTCATAGCATTTGAAAAAAACTAATTCAATGGTTTTATCTTGGCTAAACTTCGACAGTCTATGATCCATTTAACATCCTCTGATCTTAACTAACAGTCAAAATAATTCAGAATTTCTGCTTATTTTTATCTTAAAAAAAATTGGTATACTGTCACATAAATTAGGTTTATTGACCATGAATTTAAAAAGGCACTGATAAAAGTGAAAAAAGTAAATTTTCAATTAACAACAGCAACTATTATTAACTTAACTACATTATTAACTTATTTAACTATATTATTGAACTATTTTAACTTGTTTTTACCTTGTTTTATCATAACATGTTTCCATATATGTTGTACCTCCTTTTGTTATTTGTTAGGTCACTATCTTGTCTCCAACTGTGTGTGTGTGTGTGTGTGTGTGTGTGTGTGTGTACGTGCGTGTGTGTGCGGCTTTGTCCAAGTGTGTGTGTGTGTGTGTGTATCTCTCTGCGGCTTTTTGCAAGTGTGTGTGAGTGTGTCTGCAAGGTCACTTGTCTCCAACTGTGTCTGTGTGGCTCTGTGTGTGTGGGGCTGTGTGGCTCTGTGTGTGTGTGTGTGTGTGTGTGTGTGTGTGTGTGTGTGTGTGTGTGTGTGTGTGTGTGTGAGAGATGAGCCCTTGACAGCAAACCGAGGCGTCCACTTTCTAGTTTTCAATGGTCGTTGAGAGGCGGCCGCAATCAGCGCCCCATCACTGCCGCCACCTTCTCTGCCGTGATTACTGCAGTCATTAGGACTCTGAACCACTACCTCGAGTGTGTGTGTGTGTGTGTGTGTGTGTGTATATGAGTGTTATATTTTTCTGTTTAAACGGCTGCTGGAGATGATCAGGATGTTCCACGTCTTAGCTGCAATAGCAATGGTTGAGATGGAGATGTTAGTATTCATTTTCATTCTTCTTGTTCATCTTTTATTTGCAGGTTCACTAACTATGTTCATATGCGACTATTTAGTTTTCAACGCATTGTCATGATATCGTACGAAAACGTATGCACAACAATTCATGTGATATCTTATGAAATTACGGTGACAGCCGGCTGGTCATGTGACAGAAAAAAAATGCTGAAAAAAAGGTGACTGTGAGCCGGGTACAGTGCAATTTGAGGTGATGGGCTTTTCAGTTAAAGTGCTCATATTATGCTTTTTGGCTTTTTTCCTTTCCTTTATTGAGTTATAAATCTTTTTTGTGCACGTTATAGGTTTACAAAGTGAAAAAGCCCAAAGTCCCCCCCAAAGGGACTTACCATCTCCAACAGAAAACTCTGTTCACCAACTGCTCCAAACAGCTCTATTGTAGTCCAGCCTTTACTTCAGAGACCAACGTGGTCACTTTGGAACACACGTTATAATGCTCACCTAGCTGCTAGCATGGCACGCCCTCATACTCTGCTTCTGACTGGCTAGTAGTCCTTACCTAGGTACTGTCAGGGCACGCCCTCATACTCTGCTTCTGACTGGCTAGTAGTCCTTACCTAGGTACTGTCAGGGCATGCCCTCATACTCTGCTCCTGACTGGCTAGTAGTCCTTACCTAGGTACTGTCAGGACACGCCCTCATACTCTGCTTCTGACTGGCTAGTAGTCCTTACCTCGGTACTGTCAGGGCACGCCCTCATACTCTGCTTCTGACTGGCTAGTAGTCCTTACCTAGGTACTGTCAGGGCACGCCCTCATACTCTGCTTCTGACTGGCTAGTAGTCCTTACCTAGGTACTGTCAGGGCACGCCCTCATACTCTGCTTCTGACTGGCTAGTAGTCCTTACCTAGGTACTGTCAGGGCATGCCCTCATACTCTGCTCCTGACTGGCTAGTAGTCCTTACCTAGGTACTGTCAGGACACGCCCTCATACTCTGCTTCTGACTGGCTAGTAGTCCTTACCTAGGTACTGTCAGGGCACGCCCTCATACTCTGCTTCTGACTGGCTAGTAGTCCTTACCTAAGTACTGTCAGGGCACACCCTAACAGAAGTGTGATGCCTCAATCTGTAGCTAAAACAGAGAGCTCAACACACAGGGTGAAAAGAGGAGAAAATATGGTGTTTTTTGAAAATTAAAACATGTAAACCTATTCTGGTACAACCTCTAAATACAATTATGAACCTGAAAAATGTTATATATAATTATACCTAATTTTTTAGTTTAAAAAGGCGTAAATTATGAATTATTTAGACTAACAGTTAAGATCAGAGGATGTTGAGTGAATTACAAACTTGTATATGTCACAGTTTAGTCAGGATACTGTTTTAAAACCAAGTGCTATAAATATGAATTAAACAACAAACATTCAAGCGAAGTAATCATAAATTTTATCGGCAAAGAATGTTCCATACCATACAACCTGCATCCATGTTATTTTTGGGCAAATTTAGTTAAAAAAAATGAAGAACATGTAACATTAAAAGGTATTATGTCTGCAAATAACTGTATAAAACAAAAGTGAATACTACAAGGAAGAAAGATAATGGAAGGTGTAAAACAATCCATTTGAACATGTTGTCGTCAAACTGATGAAAATAAAACTAACTTTTGGATTTGGTTTTTGTAAACCCTGTTCATTGCCGAGCTGACACACAATGCACACTCTTTTTCTGAAAAATAAGCCTGGTTTGCTTTGCACCCTCAGGAACACAGAGGTCCTCCTCTGCAGAACACCATCCCCCATTCCTGTTATACTCTCCTCCAGTCTGACCGCACAAACCTTGGATCCCTTTCACTCTCCAGTAAAATCAGAGTCGAGTACAGTCTCCTACTATTAGTGCCCTTTTGCCACCCTGTCTACTCACCAGCTTTAAATGATGCTTCTCCATAACAATGAAATCAGTGTGTGGGCAGAATGCAGACAGACAGACAGACAGACAGACAGACAGACAGACAGACAGACAGCAGGTTTGAATGCAGGGTGGTGACCTGATCGTTTGTTATCTGGATACAGCCTGATGCAGATTGCATTTTAATAGCAGCTGTTTAAAGGGCTCTACGTGTGTGTGTGTGTGTGTGTGTGTGTGTGTGTGTGTGTGTGTGTGTGTGTGTGTGTGTGTGTCTGTGTGTGTTTTAACATTAACAATGCAATGGACGTTACTTCACAACCAGTCTATGCGGTCGACAGTAGTTCTGGATGTCAAAATAAGAGCTTTGATGTCAAAACAAGTATTTAACAATAAAAATGAATTCTTTATTTTTTTCACTATTAGTTATTCGACACGACAGGCAGCAATAAACCGGCCAAGTGTGGATTAGATCACATGAACGGTTCTCAACATATGCAGGTTAACATGAGCACACACACACCGGAAGTGGGATAATCACATATGGCAACAACAGTATAGGTTAAAGTAAAAATCTTAAAGATTTTTAGTTAAATAATTAGACATTGGCGATTGACGGTCTGATGAAAGCTCTTGCCTTTGCTTTATTATGAACTGGGTCTAGGGTGGCAATCCCATCCGGTGCGGAGAAAGTGACGCGCTTTCCATCACCCAGCGGAGATTGGTCCGCCAGGCAGGCTAGGCAGCTAACGCAGCAGACTTGCTCTTCAACTCACTTGCGTAAAAGTGGCATACTGTTTTTACTGGTCTCTGCCAGTGTTCCGAGTAAATGGTTACTACGTGCGAACAGCGGTGATTCTAGGATCAGACCTTTAAGGGGGCTAAGCCCCTAATGAGAATTTGACACGGACACAGTGCCTTGTAAAAGTGTTAACCCCCCCTCTGCTAAATCAGTAATTTCACTGGATAACAATGAATATATGTATTTATTATTACAACAGTATAAGATAAATGCCAAATATCGAACATATGACAAAACTACAAAAGTCCCTTTATGGACTACCAGAATCAAATGAAATGATAAGGATGTGTAAACAATAAATAAATACAAAATTAAAACTTTCCTTACAGGTGCATAGCATTGACGACAGCGACACAGGATATTAAACCTGTTTCTTTGAACCTGTAATTGTTTGCCCTCTGTTACTAACTTGAGCCACTAAAATTGGTTAAATAATAGTTTTTTATTATTCTAATTTTTTGCGGGGCTGAGAGCTTGAGCCCCCCCCTAAAAAGGATCTAAAATCGCCACTGCTTGCGAACAAACAAAGAAACGGGAGAACAAACAAAGAAAAGAGTGATGACTTCAGACGAGGAAACTGTGAAAGTGAGATCCAAAAACATCGACGCCACCGATCGACCGTCGGGATTTGGGATTGTAACGTTAGGGTCTGGTTATGTGGTCTTGTTATCCACTAGTCTCGCATTGCCAGACCTTTCTCGACAGCGCTGCGGAAGAGGATCTGGCTAGTCCTAACGACATTCCTGGATGGGAGAAAAACATGCTCTGGTTTATTGGCTTATTTTTTTAAACCAATCCCAATCGTCTTGGGCGGCGCTAAGCACCAAACGGCGCCTCTGCAAAATAGCCTCGGGAAGGAACTTGTTTTTGGTGTGTGTACGTATAGGGAGGCGAGCTCTGAAATTAAAATGGCTGGCGAGTGTGTGATGAAAATGTTACTCACAAAAACATATATAAATATGTAATTTGGTTGTCGGCTCTGGCTCGGAGGATGTTTCCGGAATCGACCAGAGTTTAGAATGGCAACACAACGAAAGCGGAAGGTGACAGACATCCAGCCGAAAATGAGGGACATCCGGCGGAACCTCCGATAACACTGGAGCAATCCCGTAAATGAAACGTTGTCGATATAGACAACAACATCGCTACGTTTTGGTTTCTAAGCGGAGTTTTGAGACAGAAGCGATCTCTGTGCTCTGTGTTTTTATGTCCAGTAGAAGAACTAATCTCCATTTAAACTGACACGCCCAAACCAAGGGGCCTTGTCATTTCTCCAACGCTCCATTGTTCTGACCTCTCATTAACCCCGAAAAATTCCCTTTGGTCCTACAGCCCACTAGTCCAAAGTCTCCTTGTTGCTCCGACATCCTACTGTTCCAACCATGAATATGGACCATATATATGGATCACCTCCCATAATCTAAAAATAGAAAGAAAATAACAAGCAAAATTACTTTTATCTAGCTTTTTAACACATTTAAATGTTTAGCCTATCTTTGAAAAACTGAAATAAAAATGTAGGCTGAGTCCAAAGTCCAACAGGGTATAGTTAGTTTTGGGTTTGGATATGTATTTATATTTCCATAAGCCTGCAATGATAATGAATAGGAATGGGGCATATCCCTGCAATAACCAATGTGAAACTAACTTGATCAGTGAGAAGATGCCTAATCTTGGCTGTTTCAAACATTAAACCTCAGGATTCCCAACATTGTAAACAAGGCAAAAATCCTAAAGAAATATTAGAAATAATTATCCCTAACCCTAACCATAACCTTAACCTTCATCCTAACCCTATATGGTCGGAACAATGGGACGTCGGACTAGTGGGCTGTAGGACCAAAGGGAATTTTTTCGGGTTATTGAGAGGGTCAGAAGTGTTTACTAATGTCTCCGGTTTAGGGGCTCAGAAACGCCAGAGCAGGTGGAATGAGATGGGGAAACGCCAGAGCAGGGGGAATGAGATGGGGAAACGCCAGAGCAGGGGGAATGAGAGGGGGAAACGCCAGAGCAGGGGGAATGAGAGGGGAAACGCCAGAGCAGGGGGAATGAGAGGGGGAAACGCCAGAGCAGGGGGAATGAGAGGGAGAAACACCAGAGCAGGGGGAGTGAAAGGGGGAAACGCCAGAGCAGGGGGAATGAGAGGGGGAAACGCCAGAGCAGGGGGAATGAGAGGGGGAAACGCCAGAGCAGGGGGAATGAGAGGGGGAAACGCCAGAGCAGGGGGAATGAGATGGAGAAACGCCAGAGCAGGGGGAATGAGATGGAGAAACGCCAGAGCAGGGGGAATGAGAGGGGGAAACACCAGAGCAGGGGGAATGAGAGGGAGTTTTTGTTTTTGTTTGTAAACCAAAACGTAGCAATGTAAATGTAACCTTTCCATATTTACAGCCTAAACTGCCAACGCTCTGTCATACTCAAGCTGTGGGAGACACCTGTGGGGTTCAGGGTGTCATCCCCTCTGTGGCCCCTGGGTGCCTCTGCTCTGTTTCAACTCCACTACCGACTGAAGATGAAAGGAGCAAGCAGCAGATGTGGGTGGAAAAAGACAGAAATACTGAACCTAGTCGAGCAAATATGAGCAGAACAAGAGGCAAAGCCCAGAATGCCCCTGTTCTCTTTGTTCATCTCTAATTTAGGTTATATTTCATCGTGAAAGATTTCTTTATTAAAGTGAATTTCTGATGGATCACCCTCATGCATGAATCACACATCAATAACAGAGATTTTTTTATGGAAAGATTTTTGGTCACATTAGCGACTTAGACACCAATACATGGAAAAAATAGGGTCCAGTTAAAAAAATAGGGTCCAGTTAAACAACTTTGATTTGTGTTCATTGTATCAACCTTTTTAAAGAAAAAGAGCAGATGACATAATTTGCATGTGCATACAGTTAACTAAATTGAGACATTCAGTAGTTCCATGTAATAAATTAGGTTTTAATGTCTGACAAGGCATTTTGTTTCCCCTAAAAGTCATCATTTAATCTCCAACTTTACTTTGTCCAGGCTGTTTTCATGAACTGTCCATACATATAGCTCCGTTATTCGTATGTATTCAATGTATTTTAATTTTTTTTTTTGCCCAGAGGGCAGCAGCTCATATTCTGCATGCAGAACAAGAGACGTAATATAACAAACAGTGTTCCAGCCAATAACCAACAAGAAGGATTTGGGGGTGGGGGTTGGGGGGTTAGTGCGCAGAAGCACGGAAAGGACTTCCTGTTTAGTTATGGCCGTCTGCCAGCTCAATGCCGTTTCCTGTTCTAGCCATCGCGGTGGACTTGTCCTGGTATCAGCGCATCGCTCTCCAGCCCAGCCGCCGCCGCCGCCGCTGACGTGAACGCCGTGATCGTCTCCAGGGAGATTTCGTGGTCGTCCTCGAGCTGCACGGTGGCGGGAAGCAGCAGCAGTCTGTTGCAGCTCCGAGAAGCGTTGGAGATCATCGACTCTTCGTCGAACTGCGCGCTCACGTCCTCCAGGTGACCGGACCCGACGATGATGTTGCGGGGAAGCTGCTGGGTCGGCGCCAGCTGCGGCGCGGGGACCAGCGTAGCCGCCTCCTTGTGGAGCGTGGTGTCGTGGTGGTAGGAAACCAGCTCGTCGCTGAAGTTCACCGCTTCCACCGCGTTGTTGGCGCGCACCTGGCTGCAGCCCAGGATGGTGGCGAAGGCGCGGCGGAAGTCGGCGTTGAAAGCGTAGATGACGGGGTTGAGCGAGGAGTTGGCCCAGCCGAACCACACGAAGACGGTGAAGGTGGCGTCGCTGACGCACGGCGGGTCGCAGAACGGCATGGCGCAGTTGAGGACGAAGAACGGCAGCCAGCAGAAGACGAACACGCCCATGATGATGGAGAGCGTCTTCAGGACTTTGGTTTCCTTCTTAAACGAGGACTTGAGCGAGGCTTCGTCGTTGGGCCGGGGGTGCTGCTGCCACTGCTGCTGCTGCTGCCGGTTCCGGTTGGCGCCGTGGCTGTGGCTCTGCGCCTGCTCTGCCGCCCGCTCCAAAGACGTGATGCGGCGGATTTGGGTCTGAGCGATCCGGAAGATGCGGGTGTAGGTGGCGATCATGATCACCACGGGGATGTAGAAGCTGATGAGTGAGGAAGAGATGGCGTAGGTTTTGTTCAGGTTGGCGACGCAGCTCCTGGCGTTGGCGTTGCTGCTGTTTGTGAAATTCCTGCCGCCGCCGCCGCTGTCGGCGCCGGCGGCCATCATTTCCACCACCTCCGCCATCACGTCCACTTCCTCTTCCTCTTCCACTTGGTGCCAGTTGAGCTGCACCGGGATGAAGGAGATGAGGATGGACAGTGACCACGCCACCCCGATCATGACAAACGCCACCCGCTGAGTCATCTTCTGCTCGTATTTGAAGGGGCTGGCGATGGCCCAGTAGCGGTCCACGCTGATGATGCACAGGTGCAAGATGGACGCAGTGGAGCACATGATGTCGAAGGCGATCCAGACGCCGCAGAAGCGCCCGAACAGCCACGTGCCGGTCACCTCGGTGATGGCCTCCCAGGGCATCACGAGCACCGCCACGAGCAGGTCCGACACGGCCAGCGAGATGACGAAGAAGTTGGTGACTTTGGAGCGCAGGTGGCGGAAGCGGACCACCGCGGCGCACACCAGCGCGTTCCCGAGCAGCGTGGACACGATGAGCAGGGACAGGACGCAGCCGACGAGGACGCGCAGTCCCCCGCCGCCTCTCCCGCTGCCTCCCCCGTCCTCCTCCTCTCCCTCTCCCTCTCCCTCTCCCCCGCCGCCCGGCCCGTCCAGCTCCGACAGAACTCGGGTGAAATTACTCCACGTCGTGTTTTCCATTTTCTTTCCCCCGCGCGCGAATTAAAAAGTGGCAACAGGCGATTAATATCCACAAGGAAAGGCGCGTCTCTTCTTCTCTGCGTCTCCTGACACACAAACCATCCTCTGATGTCTCAGTGAAGAAGAAAAAAACAGCAAGGGAAACTGATGTCTTCAATATGTAATATAAAATCCTGTATGCTCTTTTTTTTTTTTTTTTTTTAAAAATCCTCACTCCGGACGCGGAAAGCAATGCATTTATCCAGAAAAAAAAGCGCTCGGCAAATAGCCCGTTTATCCTCAGAAATGTAGACAACAATAAGTGTTCTTTTTAAACTGTGATAATAAATGAATAGCAGTGATATTTATTAATCCAGTCGGAGTTCAGTGTCTCCACAGTGGGGGGTAAAAAAAGCTCTCTGTCGCGTGTCTTTTTTGTCCCGGTGTGCCTCACGGTGCGCTGGACTCCGCTTTCTTTATGTGACGCTCGGACTCAGTCAGCCGTCTCTGCGGGGCTCGTTACCGCCTCAGGACAGGTAATAGATTACTGTCATCCAATCCGGTGCAGAGCGTTAGTCCAAATGAATGTCTGGAATACTATATTCTGAGGAAAAGAGCTGCTCTTGTGTGTTTCAGTGAGAGAGAGAGAGAGAAAAACCAACCTCTAATTTAACTGAAGATAAATACGACTCTAAAAGGACATTCTTTTGAACTGAATCTACGCAGTTCTCTACAGGGAACATAGGTTGTCGTTTGGACTATAATTACTATATTATCATCATTATTATTTGAATATGTGACAGGGTGTGCATGAACTCCTCAGATAAAAACAGAGTTCCAACACATTTCAGAATAAAATGCAGAAATGAACAACGAATGAATGAATGCCTTTATTGTCATTGCATGCTCACATACAACGACATTCTTCTGTCTCTCATAAAAGAAAACGGTTCCCATTCACTCTGCTCAAACACACACACACACACACACACACACACACACACACACACACACACCCCCAGAGACGGACAGTATAATTTTCTTTTATTATTATAAGCAGCTGGCTGGAATAAAAAAATAAACCTATTTGGATAGGACAGATAGTCTAGCTAGCTGTCTGGATTTACCCTGCAGAGATTTGAGGAGCAGTTAACCATAGTCCTCACCAATCCACCGGAGGTTAGAATGCCAACACAAAGAAAGGGGAAGGAAATGGAAAATACATGCAGGCGGAATTTCCTGCAGCACCGGAGAAATCCCAGAAGTGGAACGCGAAGGATATTTGTAATTTGTAATTTATTTATTTGAACAGGGACAGTGCACAAAAAACATTGATAGATGTCTTGTGCCAGGTTGTAGCAAATTGCTAGTTTCCGGCTGTAGTCCCTGGGCAGGTAGATGGCGCAATAAAATACAGTATTTACAGTATACAATACAGATACATAAAGTCATACAAATTTACAGACAAATCTACAAAGCAAGTCTGCTTTGGCAACAACCAATGCTTTCCTAAGACCAGTTCTGAAATTGTATGTTTGAATATGCAAATTAGGCATTATCCTACGCTAACTATTGGTGGATTTAGGAGACATCTAAGAACACAAATAGACAAAGTGTGGTTCTTTCCACTAGTCTGAAAGAAGACATTTTATGGAAGCAAAAGTGACAAAGTCTAGCGCCCGAGCCGTTTTAGGCAGCACCTAAACCCAATGAATGTAACTAAAAGACTTTTCTCAGATGTAGTGACTGTAGTTAGACTTCTTTAGCACAAGGAGATACAAAAACTTATAAAATCCCACTAAGAGACATACAATTGAAAAACAACATTTTCTTGAGGAAGGACTCCTAAACCCCCTGGCCAAATACGCACACCTAAGTCTTCCACAAAGCTAGGGAAACAACTATACTGTAGTGTCTGGCCTTCAACCTAAAGAAATGATCCGACCATGGCAGATTTATTGCAATATATTATTCCACCGAAGACATTTTGACTAAAGCTCAGATGCAACCACCAGATGGCGCCAGCTGTATGCTGTCTTACATACTCCCAACACATGAAGTAGTTAGAGAAATGTTCTGGATATACACACTTAACCAAGGGCGTAGGTTTTGTTTCAACATTGGAAACATTGAAACTGGGGGTCTAGGTCCTCCCCAGAAAAGTTTCAGCGTCAAACACTGCATTTCCTGCACTCTGGTGAATTTCTCTGCTCCAATTTGTGCCTTTTCTGCATCAATTTATGGTGCAAATGTCTTTATTTATACAAAGGAAATGATTATATTACCGTATTACTTAACACTTTCTGCATATTCAAAGCATCACACATTTCGGGATGTTTTTTTTAGTTATAACGTACATCTCAACAACAAATCTGTTAGAGAATGAGACCTTGTTAAAGCCAGATGCTCCAAAGTTTAAATCTACAGAAATCTATCTTTATTTTTCACGCTCCTGTTTAACCCCCCGATGTAGTAACCCTACACTCACATTAGCTACAAGAGACAGAGACAAAGACTACAGTTTATAATGCTTTCGGAGTTGAATCTTTTTGGAACATACTGTATGTCCCATTCATGCCAACCAACGTACGGTCTCAATGGGCTGAAACTGTGTGCTGTAGGACTTTGTTAAATTGTATGTAATGGAGTTTGAATCACGTGTGATTTCACTGTATCTTTAGTGCAATGGGATGGGGTGATCTGATTGGTTGCAGTAGTGACTCTGCACCAAACTGAACCTGATTATTTGAAACACTCTGAAGAAGGCTTTGTGCTGCATTGCTAATCATAGGCGTAATTTACAGGGGGGATGGAGAGGTTACAAACAGTGTTGGGAGTAATGCGCTACAAAGTAACGCGTTACTGTAATTCCATTACTTTTAGCGGTAATGAGTGTGTAACTAAATATATATTTTTTAATAAAGTAATGCAATTACAATGACTGAAATTCAAATGAGTTCATCAATCATGTTAATCTCTTTTGTGAAAAGTGAACACTCGCAGACAATAAGACAGACAGGCCTACTTTAGCTGCTTCTGATCTAATGTCGCAGGACCTTATGGTGGTGCAATGATACACTAATCCAGAGATCTTCAACAGGAGGTCCGGGACCCCTAGGGGGTCCTCAGAGTCATTGCAGGGGGGGCCTCCAAATTATTGTCAATTTTTGAGAAAATTGAAATGCCTTAACATAATTCCAAATATTATTAGCAAATATAAATTCCCACTGATGATAGGCTTACTGGTCTATAGGTAAGGTAGTCACTAAGACATCAGCCCACAGATACAGTTAATCCTAGATTGTGTAACATGTGTAACATTAAAATCAGAGGTGGGTAGTAACAAGTTACATTTACTCCGTTACATTTACTTGAGTAAGTTTTTGAAAGAATTATACTTCTAGGAGTAGTTTTAAATCACTATACTTTTTACTTTTACTTGAGTAGATTTGTGAAGAAGAAACTGTCCTCTTACTCCGCTACATTAGGCTACAATGAGCTCGTTATTTTTCTTTTTACCTCTTTGGTATTCTACGCGTCATTGTTTTTATCCCCCTGCGTACGCCTTATTGTGCAGTCTCGTCACCATACTCAAACTCAGCGGCGGGATGGGTTAGCTTCATATTAACAGTCTATGGTTAGCTTACAGTCGCAGCAAAACAAAAATGACAATGTCAGAATCTATGCAGACATAGATCTGGAGGAACATCCCAGAGGCCAGATCAACATGGCCTGGATTTCTTTCAGTTACCCGGCTTCACCTAACCTAACCACCGCGGTCCCGCATAAGCTGTATCACGACGGTGGTTAATAACTAGTTCAATCAACCCAGGGTTTCCCAATCCAGCGGCGCGTGTTCACATAAAAGAGGTGATGTTTGCACAACATGACCAATAGCCACATATTTTACATAAGAAGAGCAAACTATAATTCTACATAAATATGAAGAACACAGACACGGTTTTACAGGCAAAACACAATACAGTCGCTGCTTCCTAAAACAGGAGGACAGCTGGCAAAAAAAAAAATAGCCGACGCTGTAGATGTGCACAACTCTTATCAATATCATTTCCCCATCAGTCAGGACCAAGATCTGACCATAATTACACTGGTGCTTTCCATAAACTGCCGTTGCTTTAGCCTTTTATTTCAGTTGCAACCCTGGCAGAGGTAGCGATCGTGAGAGCAAATAAAAAATATAAAAAACATAATTCAAACCACTGAAGCCGAGAAATAGCCGATATGTAATACAGAAAACCCTGGGTTGAACCAGAAGTTACCTCGTTAACCCCAATGATCATTATCATTATCATAACTAATCGCTAATTTTCAGTAACTTGCCCCCCCAAATAATCAGACCTGGCAGTGCAACCCCCACCCCAAAAAGCTATTATAATTTCCTTTACATTAATAAAGACAATTGCACTATGAATTGATGCAGAAAATTTCACCAGAATGCAGAGAATGAAATGTTTGCTGTTCAAAATTTTAATTTTGCTCAAAAGTGGAGATCACTTTATATAGTATATATTATATATATATATATATATATATATATATATATATATATATATACAGTGGGGGAAATAAGTATTTGACCCCTTGCTGATTTTGCAGGTTTGCCCACTTACAAAGAATGCAAAAATCTACAATTTTAATCATATGTACATTCTAACAGTGAAAGACAGAATCCCAAAGAAAATTCCAGAAAATCACATCATATGAATTTATTAAAATTGATAACCATCTGATGAGGAAAAACAAGTATTTGACCCCCTGGACAAACAGCAAGTATTCTGGCTCCTACAAGCCAGTTAGTCTTTCTTTAAGACACAGCCCCAATCCGAACCAATTATCTACATCAAATACACCTGCCTCACCTTGTTACCTGTATAAAAGACACCTGTGAACACCCAAACAACCAGCATCCGACATCACCACCATGGGCAAGACCAAAGAGCTTTCTACGGACATCAGGGACAAGATTGTTGATCTGCACAAGGCTGGGATGGGCTACAAGAGAATCGGAAAGCAACTTGGAGAGAAAAGATCAACTGTCGGTGCAGTTATCAGGAAATGGAAGAAGCACCACACCACCGCCAACCTCCCTCGGTCTGGGCCTCCACACAAGATCTTGCCTCGTGGGGTGTCCCTGATCATGCGAACGGTGAGGAATCATCCCAAAACCACAAGGGGGGAACTGATGAATCAACTGAAGGCAGCTGGGACCACAGTTACAAAAGAAACGGTTGGTAACACACTACGCCGTCATGGATTGAAATCCTGCAGCGCACGCAAGGTCCCCCTGCTCAAGAAGAAACATGTACAGGCCCGCATGAAGTTCGGCATTCACCACCTGGACGACTCAGAAGAGGCCTTGAAGAAGGTGATGTGGTCAGATGAGACCAAAATAGAACTTTTTGGCCTCAACTCAACTCGTCGTGTTTGGAGGGCAAAGAACACCGAGTACAACCCAAAGAACACCATCCCCACCGTCAAGCATGGTGGTGGCAACATCATGCTTTGGGGGTGCTTTTCAGCCAAGGGGACGGGACAACTCCATCGTATTGAGGGGAGGATGGACGGGGCCATGTATCGTGGAATTCTGGACCGACATCTCCTTCCCTCAGTGAGAGAGCTGAAGATGGGTCGAGGATGGGTGTTTCAGCACGACAACGACCTTAAGCACACCGCCAAAGCAACAAAAGAGTGGCTGAAGAAGAAGCACATCAAGGTTCTGGAGTGGCCTAGCCAGTCTCCAGACCTGAATCCGATTGAAAATCTTTGGAGGGAGCTTAAAATTCGAGTTGCCAGGCGACAACCTCGGAACCTGAATGATTTGGAGGCTGTCTGCAGGGAGGAGTGGGCCAACATCCCTGCCGAAATGTGCACAAACCTTGTCACCAACTATAAAAACCGTTTGACATCTGTGCTGGCCAATAATGGCTTTTCTACAAAATATTAACATGCTGTTTGTCCAGGGGGTCAAATACTTGTTTTTCCTCATCAGATGGTTATCAATTTTAATAAATTAATATGATGTGATTTTCTGGAATTTTCTTTGGGATTCTGTCTTTCACTGTTAGAATGTACATATGATTAAAATTGTAGATTTTTTGCATTCTTTGTAAGTGGGCAAACCTGCAAAATCAGCAAGGGGTCAAATACTTATTTCCCCCACTGTATATATATATATATATTTATTTCTTTTGTAAAAGCACCAATTGTTAGCCCTACAACATCGCCGCAATATCGACATTGATGTATTTGGTCAAAAATATGGTGATATTTGATTTTCACCATATCCCCAAACTCTATGCGCAATCTCCTTTTTCAACTCATGAAGTAGTTATTCTCAGTTACTCATTAAGGTCATTTTTGTCCTTTTCAAACTTTTATTAAAGATGATCTGATGAACACATGTTGTGGACATCGGCATACCGAAACTACTTATTACCCAGTGGTAACGCACTCGTACTGAGTCTCACAGCTACAAGCGCAGTAAGTAAAGGTGTTGAACTGACTTTGATCTGCAGGCAGACAAACAGGTATTCATGTTTCCGGGGTTTATGTAAGTCACTTTGGTGACAGATTAATTTTGAGGCTTGAGGGCACCATCGAAATCAATGTTCTTATCCCTTAAACTTATCTAAATTAACTGAAATTGTGCCAGTAGAAAAGCTGCAAAACAACAACACTTTAAATCCAGTGTGTGTGTGTGTGTGTGTGTGTGTGTGTGTGTGTGTGTGTGTGTGTGTGTGTGTGTGTGTGTGTGTGTGTGTCAGACTGTTTACCTGCACATACCTGAGCTGAACACTGTTTTTAACATCCCTAATTCTTTGTGGTTGCTTCTGTACACTTAGTTTTTACACGCAGTCACTTAACATGTAACCTAACCGTGCGTGTGCATGTGTGTGTGTGTTGGCGTGCACTTTGCCGCGAGGTGAGGGCTCAGTCGTCTCTGACGCAGGTTGCCTGGACCACGCCCCGTCTCCTCCCCTCCGGTGGTTGAGCCCGGTGGCAGATCTGGCGGCGTCTGACGGTTCAACGGCGAGGTGAAGAGTTGAAACTCTTGATTACTGTTTTTGGCGCGACTATTGAGGGGCGGGGACGGCTGCTTAGTGGGAGTTTGGGATGTTTGTGATAGTGTGTGTGTGTGTGTACACTTTTTGTCTTTGCATGTTTATGCATGCGTTTTGTGCAACCCCATTCTCGCTCCAAACTCATAAAATATAACCGACGCTGGGTCAGTGTCTGTCTCAGCGTCAGATACCGAGGCAAAAATGATGACGTAGTATTAAGAGAGACAAGGGCCTAATTATAAAAAAAATCTTAGAAATGTGGGAACATAGGGCTGTGGGACCATTGGGCTGTGGGGCTGACCCCGTCCCTTTCTTGTCCCGCATTTCCGTTAAACGTACGTCCCGACCCAGAGCATCAAAAACTGACGCCAAGAGTCCTGACCAAGCACGTCTAAATATGGCGCCAAAGGAGACTTTTTGGGTCAATAACAAATGCCAAAAGGCACCTGACCAAGCGTCGCTTTTGTCATTTTTTATAAAAAAAAACTTAAAAATTTCCTTTACATAAATAAAGACATTTGCACCATTAACCCTCGTGTTGTCTTCCCGTCGACCGTGCAACTTTTTGCTTTTTCTGGGTCAAAATTTCAAAATAAAACTTATTTTTCAACATCTTTGTTGTCTTTTCTGATGTTTTTGAAGCTTTTCCGATATCTTTGTCAATTTTCTTTTGCGCTTTATTTTTGTGGGCTCTGTATATTTTACACAAACATTGAATCCACTTTGAACAAGATTCTGATGACAAAATAGACCCGTAGTTGGTTTAATTCACAAGAACACTAGTTTATCACATTGGCTACGGCAACACTTCAAATCACTGCTGACTTTTTCTTTAGATGGTTTTGTTCAGTACATCAAAAAATTAAAAAAAACACTTGCAGAGACTTGACATGTTTTTGATAGTGAGCTGAACGGGAGCGTGCCTATATTCCCACAGCCCTATGTTCCCACATTTCCTTTTTCATAAATTTGTATCAGATTTTATCCCCCTAACCGTAACTCTAACCCCAAAAAAATGTTGTGGGAGGATAGGGCTTAAATTGAAGGGAAATGTACGGACAAAAGACATAATTTTGAAAATGTCCTAGAAATGTGGGAACATAGGGCTGTGGGACCATTGGGCTGTGGGACCATAGGGCTGTGGGACCATTTGGTTGTGGGAACATAGGGCTGTGGGAACATAGGGCTGTGGGACCATTGGTCTGTGGGATCATTGGGCTGTGGGACCATAGGGCTGTGGGACCATTTGGTTGTGGGAACATAGGGCTGTGGGAACATTGGTCTGTGGGAATATAGGACTGACCCCTGAGCTGAACAGTGACAGCCCATTCTTTGAATGGCTCCAATTCCTGAATTGACTTTTTCCTGTTCATTAATGCTTATATAAAAAGTTTTAAGCCTGGAAGGAATCCATCCAGCTATGTGATGAATCACAACCATACAACATTTGATTCAGCACAAAAAAAACATTTTGAAAATGGCAAAAAGAACAAAAGGTACAAGACTGTGTACAGAAACTATCACAGACTTCAGTTGTAGCTGCTCACTTTAGCCGTTCGCAGGTGCGGTAAACAATTTCATGGTAACAGCGAGCTCCACTAATCAGAGACGTCGCTGTTAGGCTTAGGATTGTGGGTAGTGTAGTACTAATAAACGAATAAAACATGTTTTGTCTTAAAACAAGGTTGATTTCATACTGACTTGTGGCTTTTACAGGAGCAGAAAACTTTGTTTCACAATCATGGAGCTCATGGTCAATCTACCTTGGATGGTTTAGACATTATGGCTGATAATCAAAATCCTAATGGAGAAAACAAACAGGATTTTTACTTCTGGAACAACAATGCTGAGCTCTATAGGAAGGCTAATCTAGCAGGAGAACCAGACGATCTGCGATCTGAAATTTGTTATTTGATCTGGCAGATGCATTTTTTGCATGGGTGGGCGTTAAAACACAGGACTTTAATGCCATAGAGCGGAGTTTGCTTCCTCGGGGTAAATCTCTGTTATTTGGGAGTGTTTTAATCCAAACCACAATCTTTTTTTCCTGAACTTAACTAGTCGTTTTGGTGCCTAAATTTAGCTTTCCTCGCTGTGTAAAGCTCACGTTTTGTGGCCTGAACGTAACCATATTGTCCGCCGAAAGAACCGGCAGCTCACGGTGCTCTGTACCCATATCTACTAACTGCCACTGATCAGACCAAGCTGTGATGGAGGTCTGGGGGTCAATGTTCCCACATTTCTACGATTTTTCTTAAAATTAGGCCCCATGTTCCCACAGCCCTATATTCCCACAGCCCAATGTTCCCACAGCCCTATGTTCCCACAGTCCTAAGATTTTTCTTAAAATTAGGCCCTATGTTCCCACATTTCTAGGACATTTTCAAAATATGGTCTTGTGTTCCTACATTACCCTTCAATTTAAGCCCTATCCTCGCACAACAGTTTTTAGGGTTAGGTTCAGGGGTTAGGGATAGGGTTAGGGGGATAAAATCTGATACAAAGATATGAAAAAGGAAATGTGGCCTAATAAGGCCTAATTTTGGAAAAAAATCTTAGAAATGTGGGAACATAGGGCTGTGGGAACATAGGCATGCTTCCGAGATCTGTAGCCAGCGTCACGAAGCTCTGTAGCGGCTTAAACAATTAGCACCTGGCTATCAGCATCATGGAGCTGGTAGCCGATCACTATAGCCGGCGTCACGTGACCAGCCAGCGGTTTCCTAGTTTGGTACAATAGCTTGCGTTTTGTTGTGCATACATTTTCGTACTATATCATACGAACCCGTTCATGAGATTGTGTTGTGAAGCTACAGCATCACAGCTCATCTGTTTTTACATTTGTCCATCATATTTTTCAACATGTTCTAAGATGACTGGGCACCATAAAAACAAAAAATACATTCAAACAAAAGTTATGTAGTTTCCAATCTTGCAGGTGAAACTTGCCACACCATAATGACGACAACGTGTCGGAAAACATCCAATCCATAGCAGAGGTTTATTGAGGGGAAAAAAAACTGAAGTGGGGTTAAAGGAGAGAGAGATTGAGAGAGAGAGAGAGAGAGAGAGAAGAGAAGGGCAAGGAGGGCAGAAAAAGCCAGTAAAAGGAAAGTGGATGCTGACCCACTGCTGAACCTTGGAGGAATAATGACCCTGGAGGACAAGTGTGTGTGTGTGTGTGTGTGTGTGTGTGTGTGTGTGTGTGTGTGTGTGTGTGTTGAACATGTTATCGTACCATGCTTGCTTTAGATCTTATCGTATAGTTTTCAGGGTTCATGAGTTTTAGAGCTAATAGCTTTTATCGCCAATGTTGGCTCAGAGTTTTAAAAACACTTCACCGTCAGGATATTTTTAGCTTTCGGGGGATTTTGAAAGGGTCATTTCTCATGATGGTCATCTTGTAAACCATAAAGACGATAGACGTGTTTCCATTTATTTGTCAGGTGAATTTTAAGCAAATATTGTAAATATGAATAAGGTGCATTTCCATCAACTACTTTGGAGCAAATAAACTCAACTACAGCGTAGTTCGGTCAGAAGTTGGTTAACTTTATTTGGCTAAATTGGGCAAGTTTGAATTGTTCTTTCATATCAGCTAAACTACAATTTATAGACCCAATCACATACTTTGTTTTCTATAACTTTCCGGGTAGAAGACTCATACATACAATTTAATGCTGCTGAGCCAACGGGAACGAGATATACTCTTATCTCATTCATCTAAAATGCATGTTTGATGCTTTGATATGTCAACACTTTGACTAATGTTAGCTTGGAGAGTGACATGTTGCCGGCGGTGACATGTTGCTGTTCATAATGTTAGATTTGGTTTAAGGGTAGCAAAGCACTAACCTGGTCCTACCAGACTGGTCCATTAGCCTGGTCCTACCAGATTCTGTTACATTTCATTTGTACAGAGAGTCTGGCCACTCTCCATTGACAAGTGTTAACTTCCTTGAAGGCAGGTACTCTGTTGAAGTTTAAAACTATTGGATCTGCCCAGAGCCACTCTGGATCTGCCGTAACCAATCGCTAACGTTTGGTCATGACATCAGCTTAGCATCGCTAGTGTTAGCCTTAGCCAACTCCATCACCACTTAAGGAGCGAGCGGAAAATCAAACTTTTCCCGAACCCCGTGGGGAGGAGGGCCACAACATCATGGCCCCCAACATAACTCAGCAAAGATTGGTCTTGCTCGGGCTTTAACTTCTGGATTTTCGGCAGCGTTGCCACAATGGTCCGAATGGCTTCGCTCGCATCTTTCTACACCGCCATTACGGAACTACAACTCTAACTAGCGCACAACCTCAACATCATCATTCTCAGATTGGACCGGTAAAGATTGGCCGGAGAAAAGCCAGACAGAGTACTGAAGGAAAATGAAAATTGAGCAGAAGTACGTATGGAGGGCGGAGCAAGGCTAGCAAAGCAGCACAGGACAGAAAATAAGCAGAGGCGACAGATAGGTCGGACCTTTGTGTTTAACTATATATCTTTAACTGTTACAGTTAAGAATAAATTTCACATATCTCGGCAATTCAAATCAACTGTAATTTGTCTCCCCGCAGATGATTGTTGTGTTTATGCAACGTCACAGTGATTTGGTTTACAGTATTCCAAGAAGAAGAACCATTCTTCACAGTTAATGCTTTTACTCAGTGGCGGTATTGGGCGGGGGGCGGTCCGTAATATTAAGGCTTGACCCCACCTCTGGCCCCCCTAACTTTGGCAAAACCTTTCTATCATTTTTAACCCACCTTCATCCCGAACGAGAAGAGGGGATATTATTCATGTGCAGTGATAAATAAAATGTAGGTTAACACTGAACCCATTGTTGTTATGGGTGTATCGTTAGTCTATTGTAGAACCAAACCTATGGTGGTATATGACACTTACATATACAAATATTTGGTACCCCTAAAATTGCATGTGGCCCCAGCCTGGCCCCTCCATTTGAAATGGTCTAGAACCTCCACTGGTTTTACTTTTGATACTTGCACTTGTAGTTTGAACACCTTTTTGCCTCTGTGATTGCCACAGAGAGATTTAGAAAGCGGTCCAGTCATAAATCCTGCTCTTTGACAGCAAACACACGGCAGGGTCAACGAGAGAAACACACACACACACACGCACACACACCGGTAGTCTATAGCCCCTGGCTGCCAAGAGGCTGAGAGAGAAACACAGAAGTGTGTGTGTGTGTGTGTGTGTGTGTGTGTGTGTGTGTGTGTGTGTGTGTGTGTGTGTGTGTGTGTTCACTATATATCAGTTGATCAGCTAAGTGAGAAACAAAGATATCTGTCAGCAGCTGTGTTTACATGGAGTAGGAGCTGAATTCGTTGCTGTAAAATAACTAGACCTTAATTTTTATTTACTGTGTGTGCATTGGCTGTTGCTGTGCTGGTATCTAAGGCTCAAGTTCAGGCCTCTAGGAAGGAAAGTCACAGTTGTCGTCAGGTGTTTGAACCCGGAAGGGTTTTTGACCGCTGTGGCGCTAAAAGATTAAGTAAATAAGTACATTTCAAGATATTTCCCTTGGTTTATGGTGCATACAATATAAACATATTAAAAGGAAAAAAAACTATAAATGTAAAAGAAACGGAAACATAAATAAACATGTGTGATAAAACTGTTCTGTAACACTTTACTTGAAGGTATCTACATAATAGTGACATGACACAGTCATGACACATGAACCCTAACTCTAACTCTAACCCTAACCTGTCATGACAAAAAACAAATGACACTTGCTAACAGAAGCGTTATGTCATAAACGTTTATGACTTGTTTATGTTTATGACACCTTCGTGACAATGTCATGTCACTCTTATCTAGATACCTTCTGGTAAAGTGTAACCAACTGTTCTAACAATGAGAAAAGAAGGCTTTATGGTTTAATGCAGGGTGGGCAGAGGTGTCGAAGAATGTGCAAAAAGTCCAGGATATGTACTTTGTGCAATGTCATGCTGTTAGGTGTTGTTTTATCGACGGGAACTGGAAAATTGGATTTATTCTCATTTATGCACCGAGGAAACAATAAAAAGGATTGTTATTGTGGGTCGAGGCATAACCACACTTTGATTTACTCGTGCATATATAACTACAAGAGCTGAACACTTTGCTAGGCCGCATGTAAAAGTTCTTTGCTCTGTCATTGACCAGCTCGGCCATTGATGCAGCATCGACACTCCATGGTAGTTCCTTTGTAGACATTTAACCCTTGTCCCTTGTTGTTTTCAAAGTTTTTTATATTTAAGAAAAATGGGTTTGATTCCACTAAATTACCCAACAATAACATGGATGCTTGTATATATATTGTATGGAAGCCATAAACATTACAAAAAAATATTATTTTTTTATAAAATTTTGGGTGATTGGGGCGTCCTCTAGCTCACACAGTAATAGCGTGCGCCCCATGTTGGCTGAGTCCTGCAGTGGCGCAGGGTTTGACTCTGACATGTTGCCCTTTGCTGCATGTCATCCCCCATTTCTCTCCCCCTTTCATATCTATCCACTTTCAAATAAAGGGAAAAATTGTGCCGTGACTTCTGTAATAGAATATGTGCCATCAAAGCAAAACAAGCATGTCAGCCAGGTTTGACAGATTGGACAGATAGTCTAGCTAGCTGTCTGGATTTACCCTGCAGAGATCTGAGGAGCAGTTAACCATAGTCCTCACAAATCCACCGCAGTTTAAAACTCCAACACAAAGGAAGCAGAAGTTGACGGACATCTGGCCGAAATGAGGGACATCCGGCAGAATTTTCAGCGGCACCGGAGCAATCCTGGAAATGAAACGTCGTTGATATAGACTAATTCAATTCAATTCAATTTTATTTACAGTATCAAATCATAACGAGTTATCTCGAGACACTTTACAGATAGAGTAGGTCTAGACCACACTCTATAATTTACAAAGCCCCAACAATTAGAGTAATTCCCTTAAGAGCAATCAGTGCGACAGTGGCGAGAAAAAACTCCCTCTTGGGAAGAAACCTTGGACGGACCCAGGCTCTTGGTAGGCGGTGTCTGACGGGCCGGTTGGGGATGCGATGAACAGTGGCAATAATAGTCACATTAATAATGGAACAGTGACTTCAAATGGTAGTCGTAGTAGTTCATGTCATATCAGGGCGCTGCAGGGCGTTACAGGATGTAGCGTGGCCCAGCAGAGCATGGATGGACGTAACAGGAAGCTGCAGGGTTCAGCAGGAAGCAGCATGACATTGCAGGGCATCGCTGAGCTCAGCAGGGAGTGCAGCAGGACCACGGCGACAGCTGCAACCAAGATCTTGGTGCCAACGTTGTCCAAGGAAATACGCTGGGTGAAAAAACATAAAGACTCCGGGGAGTAAACTCCCCAGAAACTAGGATTAGTAACAAGCATTTCTGGGACGGGATGCACATAAATGGTAATAGAAAGGGAGAGGAGAGAGCAGTACAATAACTTCAGTTTTGTTAGAGTTTAACCCCAGAAAATTATAGGTCATCCAAGATTTTATATCTTTAATGCACGCTTGAAGTTTAGCTAGCTGAGTGGTTTCGTCTGGTTTGATTGACAAGTATAATTGGGTGTCATCCGCATAACAGTGAAAGTTAATTGAGTGTTTCCTAATAATATTACCAAGAGGAAGCATATATAAGGAGAATAGAATTGGTCCAAGCACTGAGCCTTATGGAACGCCATGGCTAACTTTAACGTACTTGGAGGATTCATCATTAACATTAACAAATTGAGATCGATCAGAGAAATAGGACTTAAACCAGCTTAGAGCGATCCTTTAATGCCAACTAAGTGTTCCAATCTCTGTAACAGGATGGTATGGTCAATAGTGTCAAATGCAGCACTAAGATCTAATAAAACAAGAATGGAGAAAAGTCCTTTGTCTGCAGGAGTTAGAAGGTTGTTAGTAATTTTCACCAGTGCCGTCTCTGTGCTATGATTCTTTCTAAATCCTTATTGAAAGTCATCAAATAAACTATGGCTATGTAGAAAATCACATAACTGATTAGCAACTACCTTCTCAAGGATCTTTGATAGAAAGGGAAGATTAGATATGGTTCTATAGTTTGCTAAGACCTCAGGATTGAGAGTGGGTTTTTTCGGAAGAGGTTTTACCCCCAGTGGCTAGAAATGGTGATAGGTGTAAACTGAGCCCTGGGAAGCCTGCTCTGCCTTTGAGAAAATGAAAGCTCAGATGGACCAATCAGGAGACTTCAGATACAGTATTAGGGGACCACTAAGGTCTATATAAAAGAGACTTCAGATACAGTATTAGGGGACCACTAAGGTCTATATAAAAGATACTTCAGATAACGTATTAGGGGACCACTAAGGCCTATATAAAAGAGACTTCAGATACAGTATTAGGGGACCACTAAGGTCTATATAAAAGAGACTTCAGATAAAGTATTAGGGGACCACTAAGGCCTATATAAAAGAGACTTCAGAGACAGTATTAGGGGACCACTAAGGTCTATATAAAAGAGACTTCAGATACAGTACTAAGGGACCACTAAGGTCTATATAAAAGCATCCAAAGAGCACCATGTCATGGGACCTTTAAATGACCTGCTTCATGTAGTTCTACTGGAACATAGGGCCAGTTTCAGCAAATATGACAGAAAGTTACTTTTATAAGTCTTACCTGCTGCACGTTTCAGTGAGGACTAACTTACAGTCAACATGCTGACAAGAGTGAGACAGACACCTGATACGGAGACCAAATGGAGAAGACACACGGCCGCTGAGCTGTCTGAGTAAAGAATCCGTCTCAACAGTGGGAAGAGCTTTTAGGTCTGACAGCGACGCTGAGTGAACGTCTGAGCAACAGGAAGACGAGGAAACCTCAGTCCTAAATATTTACAGTGAGAACAGACAGGAGTCATTTTGGATCTGTGATTGTGTTTTTGTCACACGGATTAGAGAAGAAAGAGCAGAGGGTCAAAGACAAAAGTGCAATCCTCTCATTCAGTGTGTGTGCATTTTCCGAACAAACCGATGAGCAGAAGTACATTTATTTGTATTATTTTGTACATTATTTTGATTAGTGTTATTCTCTATTTTTTTAACAGTTTGATTAATTATTACAGATGCAATTACCTTCTTTGTAAAAGTGATTGTATAAATTGCACGCCACATTTGAGGAGATTTCGTTAGTCAAGTTTATTCATTCTTTTTTTTTAAGATCATTTTTTGGGCATTTTAGGCTTTACTTATATAGGACAGCTGAAGACTTGAAAGGGGAGAGAAAGGGGGAACGACAAGCAGCAAAGGGCCGTAGTCGAAACTGCAGCTGCTGCGTTGAGGAGTACACCGCCATAGGTGGGCACGCGCTCTACCAGGTGAGCTACCCAGGCGGCCAAATTTATGCATTTTAAACTCTTCCTGTTCCCCGTTCGAACTCATCAGTTTTAAACACATGGTTAACATTGTGGATTCATCAAAGTCAATGTATTGTACTGGTACCGAAAAATGTTGAATGATACCCAGCCCTAGCCAGTGTGCAGGCAAGCAAAGGCTGTGGATGTTTTCAACACGGTCATATTTCACTTGTTTGTTGCTTTTAGGTGTCTGCAAGCATCCGCTATGTAAAAATAATTTAATGGCCGGTATCAGAGAAGTTCACATCATGCCAGATGGTGCCTCTGTTGTCAAGCAAACTAGATCAGAAATACACGAGTGATCGTTAAAGGTACACTGTGTAGGAATGTCTCCCATCTAGCGGTGAAATTGTATTTTGCATGCAAACGAATAGTGCTCTCTAGCGCCTCGCTTTTTCAAATGCGTGTTGCAACTACGGTAGCCGTTATGTACCAAGAAGCTATGACAACATGTCTGTCGCTTTTTTTGGCGACGAGGATTCCTTCTCCTGTGGCTCGGCATAAGTACGATCCTCCATCATGAACTAAAGTGCAGTGCAGACTTTCAAATTTGTGTATTAGCTAGACAGGTCGGCTAGTGCTTTATGTCCCTCTCAGTGATGATAGTTCTTCAAAAAGGCGGAACGATGTGGAAGCCTCCTTGGACTTGCTCGTCCAATGTAAATACAGATAAAAAAATATTTGTTGATACAAGGATAAGTCAGATCATTGGCAGAGGTAATTTTACACTAATGAGGATATATTTATGAATGAAGACATTGACTTTGGCTAATAAAATACTTAAACGTACAATATGTAACTTTCTGCTGCTAGGGGTCTCTCAAAGAAAACCATGGATTGTAAACACACTATCGTCGATTAGAATGCATCTGTTCACGGACGAGTTTACCAATTCAAGTTTAAGTAAGTAAATAAAGTTACATTTTGTAACGTTTATTCATGCCATGCTAATAAAATAGCTGCAGTTTCCCCAACACTATTACGTTTTACTTGATTCAATCTGTATTGGTAGCTAACTGACCAGTTAGCTAGTGAGCCAGCAAGCTAACATTAGTGGCTAACGTTAGCAGGTTTTACCACAATATATTTGACATGCCAATGTCACCTTTTGGATTTTCCCAGGCGGATGAGGTTTGTTGTAACGCTAGCTAGCTACTCAACGAGGCTGAGAGACGGGTGTGGGTGAGGATTGCAGGGGGATTCTCCGCGACGGCGAGGACGTTCAATGCCTGTTGTCAGCAGCAGAACATCTCCCAGCTGCCCGATCTCCCCCTTCACTTTTCTGTAATCTTAACTATTCGTTTTGGTGCTTAACCCACCTTTTGTCGGGTTAATTTAGCTAGCTAACTGTAAAGACCGCAAAACGCAAAGGGGGGAGAAAGAAATTCGGCAGGGAGGAGATTTTCGGTACAAACAGCGGTAGCGTTCACGGAGACATAGCTAGCTAGCTAACATTATGGATGGCCGATGTTGTGACTAGGATGCCTGGATCTGATATTCTCTGTTTCCCGATGCTTCGTTAAACTGCCGTTAGCGTCGCCACCCGGCACCGGCTGGGGCTAACGGTAACTAGCTATTGCTACATGTCCCGGCTGTGTTGTCACCTATCATCCCGAATGAAGTGTCTCTGTGCCGGGGGAGTGAGGCAGGCAGACAGGCTAAATTAGCATTAGATTAATCGTCTATCTATACAGCTAAAGTTAACGTTACTAGTGAACTTATTCGTTGGTTAGCACAGTGCTGCAGTGATCCGTGGTCAAAACAATCATACTACTAAACTTCATGAGCTTGTTGAACGATGTTGTAACCCTATAATGTTATCCACCAAGCATTAGCTAGCATTAATGTTAGCTACTTGTCAACCAGCACATACATTGTAGTAACATTAAGCTGGATTAATATTGATATGTATCAATAAATAAGGTTTCTGCTGTATTACTGTGTTGCAAAGTGGCTTGTAATTAATCACAAAATAATTCCTTTTGGCAGAAAAAGCAGTGTTAGCAGTATTTTTTTCTGTGATATTGTATGATATACAATTACTCTCAAACGTAGCTTCTGGGTGGACGTATTTTGACGGAAGTTTCGAGTAACTAGATGGTAAAAGGTTATACTACGCCACTGACGGGCGAATAAATGAAACGTGACGTGTCTGAAAATAAAATAACGGATTTCTCTCGGTTTGCCATTTGATGGAAACATTTGGGATAGTGTAACTACACAACTCAAAAATATATATAACATAGGTATGGTCGTTTTTAGACATTTTAATGCAGAAAAGTTACATATTGTACTTTTAAAACACTACACAGTGTACCTATAAAGGGTTAAAGAGACGGAGCAGCTCTCCCTCTCTCCTCACTCTCTGTCTCTAAAAGCTTCCAACAGCCAGAAGCTCCGACAGGATCCGAGCTTTCAGACCACTTGTTGCTAATAGAGGGATATTTACCCTAACGGGAACAGAGAGTGTAACCACAGGTCACTGCACTCAGCAACAACACTGAAACAAAGACACACAGACAGCCTGCTCTGCTTTTACAGCGGGGACAGACGGATACACTGTCAAAAAAAAATATATATAAATATATATATATATATATATATATATATATATATATATATATATATATATATATATATATATAGTCTGAAGCAGTCATGTAAGCTCTGTTTAAACAGGCAGCTGGTTCAGTACGGGTCACGCTTGTTTTCGAAAATATCAGCAGGGATCAAAGCAACACAATTCACAGTTTTCAGCTCATTTTTTAAAAGTCTTAATTTCACTCTTTCTGCCCCCGCAAATTTCCAGGCATGTCACATGTTTGCCAAGAAATCAATCAGTGATTACAGCAGGTGTTTTGCGTCCGCTGTGAAAGCACCTGCTGTGACATCACTGGCTGGGGCGTGGCTAGAAGTGCAACAGGGAGAATCAACAAGTCAACATATAACTGCCCATCGATTCAGTGTTTATTTTGTCTGCTTCCTGTTGTACTAATCTGGTGCCTTGTTCTTGACAGCAGTAAAGTTTCTAAACAGATCCATAAGCAACATACAAAACTAAAAACTCAAGTCGTGCATTTGTTGAGATGAATGTTTTCTGCACCGTAGGCTCAATATCATTATGTTAGATGAATATTATGCTATATTGTCTGTCTGTAACTAACTAAAACTGCATGGTATTGTAATTTGAACACACCTAGTCAGAAAAGGTAATACAAATCAGAAAACACAAGACACACTGAAATAAAATTTCCATTAAAAACCTGGTAACTCCATTGGTTGGGTTGTTGTCGGTTCATGTCCTTTTTTGTTTTCATGGTGGTTCTTTGTTATCTGAAGAGGCTGCTGAATTATGACAGCCAATCATAACAATTTAAAGCCGATGAAAGGAAGCTATTACAACAGAACCAGGGCCCGAACGGGCTCCGCTGGACTGAGTTAAGTTCTGCCGGGGAGGGGGACCGAGGGCAACAACAACACCTTACGTGAAAAATAAATGGATTAAAAAAAAAACGGAACACTGATTGAGTTAAACGTCCAGTGTTGTCAGCTAAGCCCCGGCTTTGGGAAAACACCATCAAATTAGCCGGAACAACATCCCGGCCGTGTTTGTTGTCATTCCGGAGCCAGTTATGCCTGGCGCTGCTCGGCTGTAACCCCGCCGCAGTGACACCTATCTCGGCGTTGAACAAATACGCCGAGGTCCTGACCCCTTCCGTGTTTGGATTTGCAGGCTGGGAGCCCAGACAGCCGCGCAGCACCACGACGCACGTATCAACACAAACCTCCATACTGGAATGCAGCCGCGGCCCGTTTGACTCGGCCACGGACCCCATCGTGACCCGGTGTGTGTGTGTGTGTGTGTGTGTGTGTGCATGCGTGCGTGCATGCGTGCGTTTGTGTTCACGTTCACTCATGAGTCTCTGTTTCTGTCTCTGAAACACAGATCAGACTGCCTCCAGTACACACTGACAGAACTGCAAATGCACAGCCAAGCACAGGAGCAGAGCTGGATTGTTTGTTGTTGCTCTTCAGAACGTAGCTGATTGCTGCTATTAAACTCTTTAATTTATGGATTTTTCTTTTGTCTAAGAGTGAGTCAAACACATGCACACACACACACACGCGCACACCAAAACACACACACACTTCATGAGCCTTTCTTAATAGAGTACGCCAAATTCTGATTTGGATCTTTGCGACTTCAAACGTGCCTTCATGTTATAAAGCTCCTAGCCTCGCTTTGCCAGACCCTCCTCCAAAACGCTCTGGAGGAGGGTCTGGCTACTCCACACAGCATTCGGGGATGGGAGGAAAACGTGCTCTGGTTTATTGGCATTTCTTTAAACCAATTACAATCGTCTTGGGCGGTTGCTAAGCACCGGAAAAAAAGCTGCAGGGCCTCTGCAAAATAGCCTCTGGAAGGAACTTGTTTTGGTGGAACGTGTACGTTCAAAAGTAGTTTTAGTCGTGCAACAGAAAACTCAGATTGGACAGATAGTCTAGCTAGCTTTCTGGATTTACCCTGCAGAGATCTGAGGAGCAGTTAAACATAGTCCTCATATATCGACCGGAGTTTCAAATGCCAACACTAAGGAAGCCCAAGGCAACGGATATCCGGCCTAAATTAGTGAAATCCGGCGGCAACGGAGCAATCCCGGAAGAGGAACTTCCTGTGTAGACCCAATCACAATGTTAGTTTACAATAACTTCCTGGTAGAAAACTCCTGTGTCCCTTACATACAGTTGAATGCCGCTGAGCAAACAGGTGAGGAACAACTGGATATATTCTCATCTGGATTGAGTGCAGAATATCTTTTGCACAATTTAAACTCCATCCATTCAGCCTCTGTTTTCTTATGTTAAACAACTATTTTATAACACTAAAATTGATTTATCAAAGACGTTAGCAAATCAACAGAAAATAATCACAGCAGAGACCACAGATAGCTCGGACCTCCGTGTTTAACTATACTATATATCTTTAAAGTGCTCATATTATGCTAATTTTCAGGTTCATAATTGTAAATAGAAGTTATATCAGAATAGGTTTACATGGTTTAATTTTCAAAAAACACCATATTTTTGAGGGCGTGTCCTGACAGTACCTAGGTAAGGACTACTAGCCAGTCAGAAGCAGAGTATGAGGGCGTGCCCTGACTGTACCTAGGTAAGGACTACTAGCCAGTCAGAAGCAGAGTATGAGGGCGTGCCATGCTAGCAGCTAGGTGAGCATTATAACGTGTGTTCCAAAGTGACCACGTTGGTCTCTGAAGTAAAGGCTGGACTATAATAGAGCTGTTTGGAGCAGTTGGTGAACAGTGGTTTCTGTTGGAGATGGTAAGTCCCTTTGGGGGGGACTTTGGGCTTTTTCACTTTGTAAACCTATAACGTGCACAAAAAAGATATATAACACAATAAAGGGAAGGGAAAAGCCAAAAAGCATAATATGAGCACGTTAAACATTACAGAAATAAACAAGTTTGCAGATTTCACATATCTCCAATTGAAATCAGCTTTATTTTCGTGCTTTGTTGATTTCCAACGAGCTGCACTTGGGTCGGGGTGCTATTTCTGGCTCTTGTGAAATAGTGGCGTTCGAATTCTCAGCAGTTAATTTCATTTCACTATATACTCCCCTATAAAATACCCACAATGCACACGTAACTAGAGCTTAGGTACAATGTACCCTGCATTTTACTGAAGTATATCACAATGCAAGGCGGCCTTGTTTTCCCGGCGGAGATGAAGAAGCAAAAGGACCCGCGAATACTGAAAAGGAAAAATTGACCAGGCTTTCGTTTACAACTGGAAGTCTAAGCATTTTCCGTGTTTGACACGTTAGTGACCTAGATTTTGAACGTTATTTTGAACTGCATCTTTTGAACTGTTGCACGACATATTACAAGTATTTTTGTTTGGGTTTGTTTGCATGATGCTGGGCGCGACCGCCTCCGTCACACAAACATCTGGCGCGTCTACTGACGAAAACAACGTTAAGTAGTTTTCAGTGTGGTGTCCGAAATCTCATTTGGTCATTCCTTATATAGCTTACTATTTAATAAACACTATATAGGGAATAGTAGGCTAAGTGAGTAAATGAGGGAAAGGTTTCGGACACAGCTACAGTTTGTCCACGCCCACATGGAGGTCCAATCAGGCAGAATAAGTGAAAACACCTGTGTGGGTGGACCCTGCGAGTGTAGGAGCTTTAACACACATTCATGTACAGGCAAACTTAAACACTTCCACACATACTGTGGAATCAGTAATGCATGAGGACAAAAAAGCACAAACACACACACACACACACACATACACACACACACAAGGCTTTAATGTGCCGCTGGCTGGGTGTGGTGCCCCGACCGAGTTCACGAATTAACTGAACTCTTGAACTGTACTCTGGTATGTGGCAGACAGTCATTCAGACAACCATTCAGTCCAACTGCACAGGAATAATCCCTGTCTTAACAAGCCTGCTACTGAGTCCTGAAATCTTCTTTTAAAAGGATAAAAATAAAAGAATTTAGGAGAAGTCAGCCAGTGAACAGCATTTAGGTTGATCCCTTAGACAAGTTTTGGAAATGATGTGTAAAATGTTTGATGCCAATGAAAAAAAACCAACACAAAGTCAGTCAGTCAGGTGTTCAATATGTTTTAAAATCAAATCAGTAAAGCCGTTTTCATTTTTATTTCATTGTTTATCTCGAACAATCAACAATGTTGCAAAAAAAAAAAAAAAAAATAATTAAAACCCCAAAATTCAAACGCAAACAATCAGAATTTACCACAGACAAAAAAAAAAAAAGTGTAAGTTCGAGAAGGAGCAGGCACAAGCAAATAGCTTATTTGGTCCTGCCCCTATTTCACAATGTCATATAATTACAAAACAAATAGATTTGCAAATACAGCATACAATCTTTCAGGTCTTACAATAACTTACAACAAAACATTTTTTGTTTTCTGTCCGGAGAATCAGGTCAGGAATAAATCATGATATTTGAACATGTCAGCTTGATCTCGGGGGAATTGTGATGGGCATAATTTTGACATTTTCAAAAAAATGTATAGCCTAAACCAAGGTTTCCCAAAAATAATTCACAATTACAGACACCTTCAGACTTTCAACCTTCAGCTATGTACCCCCCACTCCTTCACTCCTATGTGATTATTTTTATTTCCACGTACCCCCTTCACTTTGCGTTCCTCTGGTGGTACACGTACCATCGTTAAGGTTAGGTCAGTCTAGCAACTCTCCGTTGGCTTGCGAGCTGGAAAAACCAAACTCTAGTCAGGCCAATCACATCGTGTATAGAGCCGGTGGGCGGGGCTTAACATAATGACGGCAGAGTTGCGACAGTTCCGTGTGAATTTCCTGCTACTTCAAAACAAAAGAAGATGGCTGCTGGTGCTGGCGAACAGCGGCCCTTTGAATCGGCTTTGGCTGGAAGACTTGGAGTTCAGCTTTTCTTTGAGAAAAGAACAAAGAACGGCACTGAAGTCATTCTTAAAAAAGGAAGATGTGTTCAGAGTTTAAAGTTTAATCTATCAACTAGTGTTGCTCTGACCGGTTGCCCCCCTATTGAGTGCAGAGGGAATTTGAAAGACAACCGTTTATCCCGCCCCTCGGATTGAGCCCTGACCAATGGTGAGTTCCCAGACCCAACATCTGGATGTGGGTCTGGCTTTTCAGGCTACTGCTATATTGACACATGGGCTGAATCGAAGATTACACATTTGTATTACACTTTGTACTCGGGAGCTGGCACGGTAAAGACAGTTTAATGTCCTGTCCAACTGATTTGGACATTTGCATTGTCACTTACAGCGCCCCCGGGTAATGTCTTGATAAGTTCAGGGTTGCAGTGCAAATCTGTCCCTCCATTGGTTTGCCATGTGTTTGTGCATCTTGCCCTTCTCCTTACTCTTTTCTTTGCAGTTTCTTTCTCCCTCTTACCTGCTCCCACATCCCTTTATCTCTCCCATGCCTTTCCTTGTCTCTGCCCTCCTCCCTCCTGCTCTCACTCTCTTTTTAATTCCTTAAGGGCAGCACACCTGCTGCTTCATGTAGCGTTGCACCATTAAAATTGACACTTCTTTGACTGTTGAGATGCGTTGGTGCTGAAAAACACGACAGTGGTGTTTATTGGCAAAACACCTCATGCACCACTAATGTGTGTTGCCCCTTTAGGTAATAGTAAAGGAACTAGGTTGTGACCATATCTTATGGTTAAAGTGTTTACTTCGTCCTATATGGCACACATGAATGAGGGGTGAAACTCCTTCGGTCATACGGTGATTACAGCCCCGAAGGAATTCACGATGTTGCACAAAAAATGACAAAAGAAGTCATGTGAAGACTGTAAAAAAACAAGAAAGGAAGTTCAAGTTCAACCTTCTGAACACCTGAGGCCTGTACTACAAAGCAAGATTTGGCGTTACCGAGGTAACTTCAGGTTCAACCCAGGGTTTTGTGTATGACGACAGTGGATCACTTGTTACCGGGTTAAATTGCCGTGGTAACTTATGCTGAACACCTAACTTGCTCGGGAGCCGGTTATGTTGAAGATCAGAGATCAACCGGTGTTAAAGCACCGCCTACCGACCAATCAGTACGCGATTGATAACGGCGTCACCGTTCTTATAGAAGATCAGGTGGAGCTCAGTGTACGGAGAGATGGAGAGGTGCGCTCAGATAATATCAAACATTTAGAGACCGACAACCCCGTTAACATTCCCTGATGGGTATTTTTATGAAAGATATAGATTTTCAGCGGAGGGAATTATGTATAGGCTAGTTGTCGGCTTCTTGATCCGTGTGTTGCCAATGCGCACATCAGTTTTAATTGTTTTTATATTTTTTAATTTTCTCTCACGATCTAACTTCTCAGTCCCTCCCCCCTTTCCGCTAAAGCCCAAACAGTCTCCTAACCCCCTCCCCCCACAAGGGAGAGCTGTGCAAGATAGAGCACGTGCAAAGAGGGGGGAAGGGGGAGGGGAGGACGCTATGAAATGCGTGTGCGTGAGCAGTGATTGACACACAGTTAGACACCCCCCCTGGCCCTGATTGGTGCATCTGAACAGGGAGCGGTGGATTTTTACAAATCACACTCCAGTCTGTAGGTGGTGCCAGAGGAAAATGACCTGCTTCATGTAGTTCTACTGGAACATATGGTCAGTTTCAGTAAATATGACAGTTTTATAAGTCTTACCTACTGCACCTTTAATTAACCATGAGAACAAGTCAGTCAGAATATTGTCTTTTTCAAAATAAAGGCAAAACCGGAATATTATGTGCATGTAAGTACGCGGTCATTGTAGAATCTGTCGGACACTCCAGAGAGGTCAGAGGTCATGGTCAGCCTGAGGACAGTCAGTCTTGGTCAAGGACACAGCAGCAGGCCAGACAGGGGCGTTGAACTTGCGACCCTCCGTCTGAAGGTTCAGACTCCAAAAGTAAACATGAAGGTGAACTCCAAAAGTGTCCAAACCCAAACGCAGCCTTTTGCCTTTCTGTGTCTGGCCTTGTTTCTATCTGTCTCTGCGTCTCTCTGAACTCCGCAGATGTATTCTTTTTTTTTTTTTTACCTCCTCGAGGCTGACGGCTGGAATGCTGACATAACAGATGTTGTCTGACAAAGCCAATAATTATCTGCTGTACGGCTGTATGTCCATACCCACTCTTCTTCCTCCCCCTCCTCCCTCTCCACATCCTCCTCCGCCTCCTCCGACTGCTTCACCGTCTCAGTTTCCTCCAGCTGGTCTGTGACTCCACAAACTTGTACCCCTGCATGTGAAGATGACATTTAGATTTTTTTTTCTTAACATGCAACAAAAACTTAACTTAAAAACTTATGAATTCATTCAGTGAAATTACCCTAAATTACACTCTCTTCCTTCTGGCGGTATCTGCAGCTGGTTTTGGTTTTATTTCTGAGTAAACCTGACCTGAGTTTGTGCGTTGAGTTGGGCAGGTCGCTGCACTGCACCGCGGGGCCCAAGCCGGTTAGTTAATTTTTCTCTAAGGGGCGCTCTTTTACCTCATTATAGTAATGAAGCGCTCGCCCAATGACCTGAAACAGCCATTTAGAGAAATCTTGATTGATGTGTATCTTTTGTTTTCAACCAGAACACAAGCGACACGAGTCCGGCGAGGGGAGGAGGTCGGCTGGGAGTTGATTGACTTCCAAAAGTTCGACACTTTACTCGAACCAAAGTTCAAAACCCTTGTTTGTGTCTGTCTTCTTTAGTCTGTTGGCTATTTAGTTTTTTTTTTTCCTGGCACACGTCACTTAGACATTTTACACTTACTGCAGCGTCTTGCGTAGACTGTTTACATATTTGTGCTCATCATATGGACATTTTATGTAACGTCACTGGTGTTATTGTTGAATACATTGTGAGTACATATTTGTACAATTGTACAATGTTTTTGTTGAATTTTTATTACACACCTTGTTGAATCCTGGCCCTGACAACCCATGTTAACACTACAACTAATATAAACCAAACTAAACTAGCAAACCCGCTTTGAAACTAATTAAAAAACTAATGAAAAATGCAAAACTATAATAACCTTGCTTTGGACTGACATTTTTAATTTCACAACAGAACAAAGACAATGAATATGATCGGGCCGAGTTGGATGGATGAACTTCTGCTGACACTCCACGACAGCCAGAATTTAACTTCAGTCCCTTTTTTTATTCCTCAAGTCACACAATGCAGCCCAAAGGTACGCGTCACTGACTCAGCACATAAATGGCAATGTAAACTTTCAATTACAAGTACGCAAAAAGAAAAAAACCACCGAGATTGCAACGTTGCGGTTTGTCTCGTGACAGCCGGGCAGCGATGGAAATAAACTTAAAGAAAACACAAGCAGGAGGTAAAATATCTGGACCCACACACACCGGCTGGCTGAGGAGCTGATGTTGGCCACCAAGTGCTTTATCCAAGGCACCATCTGACCCCATTTTCCCCTCATTTTGCAAATCGGTGTCCCTTATCGTGCCCAAGAACTGCCACTGAACCAGAAAACACACAAATAAGAGGAGAAGGAGGGTGAGGAGGCAGGGAACCTGAACTTTCAGCTTCCCTGCTGAGGTTTTTATAGCTCCGAGGGAAAGAAAAAATAGATTTAATGGGACGGATAAAGACATGTAGCAGAAACACATCAGGAATCACAGTCAGTTGCTAAATGTTTTCTTTCTTCTTGTGTCCGTCACTCATATAAAAGCCTTAACCCATGAAATGCAACGTGAGGAACACATTCACATTCACAGAAGACTACATTGAATGTTTTTATTTTGCTCAACCCTCATGTTGTCTTCCCGTGGACCGTGCAACTTTTTGTTTTTTTCCGGGTCAAAATTCTTCTTTTTTCAACATTTGGGTTTTCTTTTTTAGACACTTCTGTCACATATTTGTCCACGATTCTGAAGCTTATTCGATGTTTTTGTCGATTTATTTTGCGCTCTATTTGAAGTTTTTGTGAGTTTTTTCCACGTTTTGATGCTTTTTACAACATTGTAGTCATTTTTTTCCATGTTATTTTATCAATTATTTTTTTCAAATGCAATAAAATTGGATAAAACACCAATTTTCAATGAAAGTAGGGAACTGATTATGTATTTTACTTGTGAAGAACGTTGTATGGAACCATACCGGTTACTTTTTTTGACAATTTTGTTGAACGAAATCCAAATTTCTGATATACAAACTTTTTGAAAATGGGTCAAATTTGACCCGAGGACAGCAGGAGGGTTAAAGCAGCTATACGTTTTTAACTGGTTATGAAACAGTCTCAGTTTAATCCTGTTGCCTCCTTATGACCTACATAAGCAAACAATTTCAATTTCCCGCCAAATCAGACGAACCGATTTACGGAACGCAGACAGGAAGCATCTGTGTTTCCATTTCCCCCGGCAAAGTGTGCAGTGAGTATGTTAGCCAATTAAAAGGAAGCAGGAGGAGATTTTTTCGGTTACACTATACTTGAAGGTGACAGACACTGTCATGAACGTGACACTGTCATGATACACTGTCATGTCACTCTTATGTAGATACCTTCAAGTAAAGCGTTACCGATTTTTCTTCAGCGATTTTATCCTTAACGTTAAATGAAAAATAGTTGACAGAATAGCAAAAAAAAAAGCTGAAAGGGACAGTGATAGAGCACGGGCGAAAACATGAGTCAATCCCCAGTCGCTCATTTACCAGATGAATTTAAAAAAAGGATCCTGAACTGGTCCTCTTCCACCTACACAGATATATAATATGTCTATTTTATTTATTGAAATACATGGCGAGATGTTTTACGTTACGTAGAATTTACGTTCCACGTGGCTGAAACACATTACTTTGTTTCACCATTGTCATATTATTAATACGTAGCCACAAACAGATACATTAAGTCATGCTACGAATCCTGCAAAGAGCTGTGTTTCAAGAAATGAAAACTAGTATACAAAATGAGGGAATTCCCTTGGAATTCCAAGGGGTTCCTGGCAAAAAGGGGAATACTTATTTTCCTTTCATAATGACAGAATGTATACTATAACTATTTTGGTCATGGGTTCATGTTTCTGTGTAAAACATTTAAAAGCAAAATCCTTATCAGATAGGGGCGCCCTGGGTCAAAATCTATCAATAAGAATCAGAAAAGGACTCATTGTCACTAAGTAATGCAATATTTACAATATTTATGCTCGTTACAAATGCAATGGATATATACATATATAATTGTATCCACCAGTTACAGTATTAATAATGTCTTTTGCACTCTTTTGTATAGTATCTAAGTTTGTTTGTCTTATTTTTTTAATTTACCTTGTATTATCTTTCTCTATTTTAGTTGGTGTGCTTTTCTTTGCCCTGAACTCTTGTTACTCGTTTTACTCTTTACTTGACTCAAAGAGCCTGCACAAGAATTCCGATGTGCCTGGACTGTTTGGTGTATGCGCAAATGGCAAATCAAAATATTAAATCTTGAAGTAACACAAGAAATTAGCTTTTTTATTTGTTTGTTGGTGCATACATAAACATATTAAACATTAATATGAAATAAACAATAAACACAGACACATTATGCGGGTCCGTGGTCTAATTAGTGT